>NW_007249354.1:300216-376053 GCF_000164805.1 Carlito syrichta
AGCACTGCAGGATAAGAGAAAAGTAATGAAGACACCTGGACAAGAAAGGCGATTACAGAACTCTGAAGGCCATAAAGCCCCAGAAGGAAGACTACTGCTAAGCTTTCTGGAGACAGTTCAAGGACTGTAACTTGGGACTTTGAACTAAAACTATCATCTTTGGCCTTATGAATAAGACTCATTATCTAAATGTTTACAGGGTTCTTGGCTTGTTTATTGCTAAGACCACTAGATGGTGGTAACTTGTAGAGGATATGAACGTGAAGGAATTTTCTTTGTCTTGCCCCTTTACAAATGGTATAAAAGCTTTCCCTTAGCTAACATTAAATTGTCATCTGTTCAGGAAGCAGGTGTCCGAGTATAATGTTTTCGTCTTTCGCCTATCCGTCTCTCCTTCAGGAAATCTCACGACCCTTGCGGGGAGGGACCCCCGCATTTCAGGAAGTATGGATAGTTTTATACTCCACACAACCTCTAATGCCTTGGGTGGGGTCTGGGCCTCCATGGAACCCATGGATCTTCAAGGTCAACACCTACTCAAGTCATGAAGAGGTAATATTAGCTACTTTAGTGCATGTACAAACAGCTAACGACTGTACGCCCATGGCAACAGAAACACATTTTTTTTTTTTTTTGAGTTGGAGTCTCACTCTGTCACCCAGACTGGAGTGCAGTGGCTGCCTCCGGCCACCGCAGCCTTGACCCGCTGGGCTCCGGTGATCCTTCCGCCTCAGCCTTCCAAGTAGCCGGAATTATAGGCATGCGCTACCACGCCCGGCTGATTTTTTTTAATTTATTGTAGAGATGAGGTCTGGCTGCCCAGGCGGGTCTCGAACCCGTGGGCTCAGGCAATCCACTCACCTCAGCCTCCTAAAGGCACGGGATTACAGGCTGAGCCACCAAGCCCGCCTAGAAACATAATTTATACTAAGACATAATGGAACCAAAACCCTGGTATCTTATACAATCTACAAATTCAGCCATGCTGTCTTCTTTGTGCATGGCACTGTAATACTAGCTAATTACCATGGCGACCTCGTAGCAACCAACTGGTTGCCTTGTGGCAGGATAGGGTCTGCTTGGGAGGTTTTTTGTCTCGGAGATTGACCAGACACTGAGACAAACTGTGGTGACATCAGAATATAAACTAACAAATTTGCCGACATAACACCAGGAGCTGCTTGAATCCCTGTGGTGGGTGGCAAGTTATCTGGGGTAGCCATTTACAAGTACATTCTACCAGATAGCAAAGCCTTAATATGCAGTGACAATTATGTGGTTAAAAATACATTTTGGGCCGGGCTCAGTGGCTCAGCCTGTAATCCCGTGCTTTGGGAGGCTGAGGTGAGTGGATTGCCTGAGTCCGCGGGTTCGAGACCTGCCTGGGCAACTTGGCGAGACCTCATCTCTACAATAAATCAAAAATTAGCCGGGCATGGTAGTGCGCACCTGTAGTTCCAGCTACTTGGAAGGCTGAGGCAGAAGGATCCAGAGCCCAGTAGGTTGAGGCTACGGTGGCCGGGAGCGGCCACTGCACTCCAGTCTGAGCGACAGAGTGAGACTCCAACTCAAAAAAAAAAAAAAAAGAAAATACATTTTGGGCATTGGCTCTCCTTAATTAGGAAAAAGGTGAAATCAGATAGTACATAATGGCCAATCACATGGCACTAAATTTTTTACTAGTCAAGGTGGGCAGACTCTGTGGAGTCATTAATAATATTTGCTGCACAACAGTAGAAGACCTGTAATACAGCATCTCTAGCTGCATTAACTAGCTAGAACATATAGCCTCAAATACTTTTTCATTATAAAATCATATCCAGTGGTCATGGTTTTTAGGGTTCGGACTTAGGGTGGGGTGGAGAGGGAGGCAAGGCGCACAGCACTGTCAGGGCTGGCAAGCCGGAGGTGCGTGCTGGGAACCCAGAGAACCGAGTAAATTGCGAAGAATTGCGACACATAGAGGTGAGAGAAGAAAAGATTTATTTAAGAAAAGTTCACCCCCCACAGACAGGGAGTGGGCCTACACTCTAGGTGAGTGTGGTGTCATAGCCCCCCAGAGTCCTGGCTTAAATCCTTTTCTTGGAGATGTTGCACGTGACTGCCGTGACTTCCTTGTCAACCACCTGTGGATGTCTTGGAGGACCTGTGACACAGAGACCCATTAATGTTCGCCCACATTATCATAGCCCTTAGAGAAGGCGTGACAAGGATTCTAATTCTCCTGCACCTTCCCAAACGACATTCCTTAGAGCTAGGGGATGGGGCACTTTGGGGGATCCTTGGCTTCCCTATAGATAGTGCTGAATTTACTGGAAGATCGAATCCCCACCTGCTCTCCCTCTGAGTGGTTATAATTTTTGTAATTACAAGTTTCATGGCTTTTACAGTCCTTGCCCAGTGCATGATGTCTTAGGCCTTATAAATTCCCTTTACTCTAGGCAAGCTTGATTGCACCATGAGATACCTCAGATACCTGGAAGTCTGTTTCTGAAAAGACAAAGTTGGTAAAGTTAATTATACCTAAAGTGTGCATTTCTCCAAAAGCATAGCTTCTACTTTCTCATCATTGTGTCAGGGTTTAAGAACAAGACGAAAAATGGCTTCCCACTCTCGGTCTGTCCTTTCAATAGTGACTTTTATTATAGCTTTATTCGTCTCAATAGCACTGTCCTTTTCCCAATGCTTCGTTTGTAAATGCTAAGATTACTCTTATAGCGTTGTCATTAAAACTCCATTAGTATTTATCCCTGGAATCATTTTCTCTTACCTAGGCAGGTAGAGTCAGCTCTATGTTCCAAGCCAGCAGAAAGCTGCTGCAGAGGTCAGACCATAGCCCAAACTCTCTAGCACTAAATGAGATTATTTCAAAACAAAAGGAGGGAATGAAAGGGCAGAGTTATAATGGGTTTACTAAAGTCATCCTAAAACAAACCTAACAGAAACTTGGTTCAATTTATCCTGAGGTAACTGTGGCTCAGCTTCCCCATGCACTTGACTAATTATACTGTTTGGGTTGCTAATCTTAACGAGTATAACAAGAATGACACCATGCTCCCAGCTAAGTTTTATTGTACCTTTGGTACCCTAGGAGAAAGGACATTCTAAGTTAACATTTGTGTTTTAAGAATTTGTCTGACAGACCCTGAACCAATCTCCCTGTCTACATGATCAATTACTTCCTGGAACTCAGGCTGCTGGCATCCTGAATCACCATGGCAACGACAACCCCCACCCCTGCTGCCACATTCCCTAGAGTGCTCTTTGCAAAACAATCAACTTCTTTTTCTAACTTCCTTAAAAGACTCTTATAAACCCTTAGCTTCAAGCATTAGGGAAATGCTTCTCTCAGTGTCTGACCCCTTTCCTTTCTTGGAAAATGAATTAACTCTTTTGCTTGATTGATTCTTTGCTACCGGTGGCACCAAATAAACAAGAATAATATATACAGTAATATATTCATCATTACAAAACAGAAGACAGACTGGCATAAAGGCTGACAGCATAAAATTTAGAACTAAGAAGACCTGAGTTTGAATTCTGGTTATACAAATTGTGAGCTGTGTGACTTGAGGCAAATTAGAATTCTCTCAAATACTAAATTTACTGTTGGTGCAGTGGTGTTAATAGCTACATCTCAGGATTTTTATAAGAGATAATATAATAATGCATATGTGTCTGATAAAATACTATCAATCAGAAGGAAAAAAAGGCCCATTAAATTAATTTAATTATTGAGGGACTTCCTGGCTAACAGAAACCCAAAATTAGAATGGCACCAAATTAGACTGAATTAGCTATTGAAGAATGTTGAAAACCTGAAAAAATCGGGGGTTTTTTCCATTTTTTTCTCCACCATTTTTATTGTACAAATAATCCCAGCACTTTGGGAAGCCAAGGTGAGAGGCTTGCCTAAGCTCATGGCAGGCTGGACAACTTGGTGAGACCTCATCTCTACAATAAATCCTATCTATCTATCTATCTATCAATCAATCTATCTATCTATCTATCTCTCTCTCTCTCTCTCTCTATATATATATATATAGAGAGAGAGAGAGAGAGAGAGAGAGCGCGCCAGGCGTGGTTGCGCATGCCTGTAGTCCCAGCTACTTGGCAGGCTGAGGTGGAAGGATCGCCTGAGCCGAGCAGGTTGGGGCTGCGGTGGCCATGAGCATGCCATTGCACTCCAGTCTGGGTGACAGAGTGAGACTCTGACTAAAAAAAAAAAACAATCCATCTTTTTACTCTTTTTGTCAGGAATTGTTCTAGTCACCAATGAATACAAGAGGAATGAAAATGTCTAACCTTCTGGGGCTTGCATTCTATTAAAAGATTAAAAGGTAAGAAAGAAGAAGGGAGAAAGAGAGAGAGCTAAAAATGTTATAGAGAAAAATCAATGCTATAGAGAAAAATCAAAGTGGAAAGGGTGTTCATTAAATGATGGGAGGGAGCTGAAATTTTTGTTTAGGTGACTCAGAAAGATCAAAATGGTCACATTAAAATACCTTCAAAAAAAGGAAATGGATCATGTGCATATCTAAGCATTCTGAGCAGAAGGAGCAGCAACTGCAAAGACCAGGTATATTATAATGATAGATTTCCTAACATTAAATCATACTTTTTAAAAGCATTCTTTCTTGGTCATTGTGTTATTCTTTTAATGCCTTTTTAAAATTTGGTTTTGTAATATTTTAATTTGGAACTTTGTATATTTTCTCATACATCAATTAGTCTGCCTTTTTGACTATGTTTTAAAAGTTTTTATAAGGTTATATTACTTGTATGAAATGAATTGGAAGGGTTTCATATTTTCCATGCCCTAAAAAGGTTTATATAGAATAAAAGTAATCTGGTTTTTTTTTGTTTGTTTTTTTTTAAAGAACTTACATAAAAAGTTTCCTTGGCTTGGTACTTTCAATAGAATAATTCTCTGATAACTTTTCTTATTTCTTCCATAGTTGTTGATTTGTTCATGTTCCCTATTTTTCTTGGACAAAATTTTGTAATTTATATTTTCTATAATTTTGTTTCATTTTCTTTAAATTTTTAAATATACTGACTAGTAGTGTAAATTACATTCTTATATAATGTGTAAATATCTTAAGTGTTTATGGTAATATAGTTTTTGGCATTGCTGATTTAAATATATGTACACATTTTTAAATTCTGGCATCTTAGTTTTTTTATTTAAAATCCTATACTTAAGTATTATATTGTGAATAAATTGTATTATCATTGTTAAACCGTGTATACTAGGAAGGTTGTTTTTGATGCTTTATTATAAGTCTACATACAAGGCCTGACAATTAAGTTTGTGAACGTGCCACCATGAGCTTAAATTGACAGCACTATACAAACAACACAGTAAGGTTTCATAACCGTGATCTATCAGTGTCTCACAGCTGTGTTTGTGTTGATGTGTGGCAGTGTCCTGCTGAGTGGTGTTCATTACTGTTGTTGCATGTTTTGTATGCTGTCATGAAAATGTCAGAGCTTGAATTAGAGCAATGAATAAACATTAAATTTCTTGTTAAACATGGCAAGCGTGGACATGAAGTCAGAAACATGTTAGTATTATGGTCTGAGTAATGCTCGACTGCTCCCCTTGATACCAATAAATCAAAGGGGCAGGGAACTGGTAGAAAGAAGTTTATTTCTGAGTTGGAATCCAGGGAGCAAAGCCAGACTCAGTCTTTCAAAATGGTTCTCCTCACCCTCTAGGCTTTTACAGTTCACTTTTATAGTCCAGAGTTTTTAGTACCTATACATTAACCACATGACCAGCAGAGCATTGTATAGAACTTGAGTTACAGTCACATTTATTAATAGTGACATTTTTCTGTCCAGACTTCTTGGTACCAGGTATCAGAGATATCTCATAGCTTTTATCAGTAGGGCCCTGCAGAAACATTAATCAAGCTTGTTGTAGAGTAAAAGGTCAAAGACATTATGTATTACGCAAAAGTTATACAAATCACAAAGCTTACGATTACATTGATACAAAAGTTATATAATCCACGAGGCTTACAATTACATTGATACTATATTATTCAAACTTATAACAATTCAGAAAAAGGAAGTAAAAGGAGATTTGCATCTTTCAGTTGATTGGGCTTAGACTATAGGGAAGTCAAGGATCCCCTGAAGTCACTTACTGGGAGAACATAGGAGATAAGGAAAAGTACACCTTTTATTAGCTCTTAGGAATATTGTTCAAGAACCTACAAGAGTGCTTGTGTCCTGGCCATGCCCTTCTCTAGGAACTGTGACAAAATGAACAGACATTAGAGGGTCGCTATATCATTAGTTCAAGTTTAGGGAGATAATGCCATAAAGAAAACAGCAGTTTAAATGGATTAAACATTTTTTTCTGAGGGGAGAGAAAGTGTCACTGATGACGAAAGGTCAAGATGGTCAGTAACAAGCTGAAGTGATGAAAACAATGCAAAAATGTATCAAATTGTGCATTGAAATCATTGGCTAGCTGTGAGAAGCATAGCAGACCAAATAAATATTAATAGAGAAACAGGAAAATCTTAACTGAAAATCTTGGTGTGAGAAAGGTGTGTACAAAAAGGTTCTCAAAGGAGCTCTAGCATCGTGACATAGCACCAGCTCACACAGTACTGTCTGTGAGGGAATTTTTAGCCAGGAAACAAATAACTGTATTGGAACACCCTCCCTACTCTCCTGATCTCACCCTCAATGACTTTTGTCTTTACCTAAATATAAAAGAAATATTAAGATGAAGAAGTTTTGATGACATTCAGGACATTTAGTGGAGTACGACAACAGCTCTGATGGCCATTCCAGAAAAAGAGTTCCGAAATTGCTTTGATCAGTGGACTAGGCACTGGTGGTATCGGTGCATAGCTTCCCAAAGGGAGTACTTCAAAGGTGACCATAGTGAAATTCAACAAAGAGGTAGGTAGCCCTGTGTCATGGATGAGTTCGCGAACTTAATTGTCAGTACTTGTAAAAGTACTAATTAAAGAATTTTACAGAGATCTTAATGGATTTACTAATAATGTCCAAAATCATTATCAAATTTTTTAAAGCTGTAAAACATTTATGATATATTTTAAAGATATTTAATACAATATTATACTATCTGAATTAAATGTATATTTGAGGAAAACCATACAAGAGAATATTAAATTTACTTGAATCTCCAGAAAGAAATATTTTCTTTATGTCATTTATTTTACATTTTCTTCTATGTCATTATTACATATATATTCACTGCATTTAAATAATATATTTTGATGATTTTAATGAGAAAGAATTTGTATAGTTCTATGAAATTCAATTATCTTCTAGAAAATCTAAAAATATACCAGTTTTCTTTCAAATATTTATTCAAAACTGAAAAATCAATGCGAATAGAGGTAAATCCATGTATTTCATAATTAATGACCCTATGAATTTTATACTTGTCAAAAATTGTTTGCCTATATGATGATAAATTAACATTACATGTATTCCAAAGAATATTTATGTGTCTTTGAGGGGAAGCTTGCAAAGCTATTCACATCATCTATTGACATAAGTGAAGGAATCATGAATTTCTAGTGACTTTCCATGAGTTTTCTGTTACTGTTTTTAGACAAATAAGAACTTTCACTGAAATTAATTAATATGATTCTATTATCTTCCAATAACTATAAATATATTTTATATCTGTTGTGATAATAATAGGTGATTAGAGTCCTTAGGCATACAGAAAAACATTTTTGGTCACCATTTATTCTTAGACTAACTTCAAGAAATGGTCATTGGTCAGGCTCAGTGGCTCAGCCTGTAATCCCAGCACTTTGGGAGACTGAGGAGAGTGGATTGCCTGAGCCCGCAGGTTCAAGATCAGCCCCCGCAACCTGGCGAGACCTCGTCTGTACAATTAAAAAAATATATATATCCAGGCATTGTAGCACTCGTCTGTAGTTCCAGATACTTGGAAGGCTGAGGAGGAAGGATCACTGGAGCCCAGAAGGTCAAGGCTGTGTGTACCACTGCGCTCCAGCCTGGGCGAAGGAGTGAGACTGCGACTCAAAAAACAAAAAAAGAAATGGTCATTGATTCTGTATATGTACGTGGGTATGTGTGCCTGTGTGTGTGTTTATCTAATTTCAGATATATAAATTATTTATTTAAAATTATGTATGGCTTGGTGTGGTGGCTCAAGCCTGTAATCCCAGCACTTTGGGTGGCTGAGGCGAGAGGATTACCTGAGTCCAGGGGTTCGAGACCAGCCTGGGCAACTTGGTGAGCTCTCATCTCTACAATAAACCAAAACATGAGCTGGGAATAGTGGCATGTGCCTGTAGTTCCAGCTACTTGGAAGGCGTAGGTGGAGGGATCACCTGAGCCCAGTAGGTCGAGGCTATGGTGGCCATGAGCATGCCACTGCACTTCAGCCTGGGTGACACAGTGAAACTCCAACTCAAAAAAAGAAAAGAATAAATAAATAAGGCCGGGCACGGTGGCTCACGCCTATAATCCCAGCACTTTGGGAAGCTGAAGTGAGAGAATTACCTGAGCGCATGGGTTCAAGAGCAGCCTGGGCAATTTGGGGGGACCTCCTCTCTACAATAAATAAAAAAATTAGCCGGGTGTGCTGGCCCATGCCTGTAGTACCAGCTACTTGGAAGGTTGAAGCAGAAGGATTGTCTGAGCCCAGCAGGTAGAGACTGCGGTGGCTGTAAGCAGCATGCCACTGAACTCCAACCTGGGTGACAGTGAGATTCTGACTCAAAAAAATAAGTAAATAAATAAATAAATAAATAAATAGAATTATGTACAAATTTTATTTAGCATGTATTCACAGGGCCTTGAGAATGAAGATTCCACTTCCCAGTTAGTTATAGAAACTTAAATACCATATTGAAGTTATAGAAAGAATGGCTTGCATTCTGGTAAAACAGGTATTAGGGGCAACAAATGATTGAGAGAATGAATGGATGGGAGAAATAGAGAATGACTTGTAAATAGTTCTCCTTGACAGTTGAAAGAACCTGAGAGACAGGCTTTATTTTGTAAAATGGTTCTTCCCCTCCTTTCCTGAAATAGATAATTTTAATAGGGAGAAGCAGCAGCTTGGGAGAGACAGTGGGGGAGTGAGGAGTTCAGAGAGAACTTGAAACAAAATGTTATATTTTGGGGTTAATTTCTCTGCACCTGTGCATAGAATATCAATTTTTTTTTTTTTAATCAGAATCTCCATCTGTTGCCCAGGTTGGAGCGCAGTGGCACGCTCATGGTCACCGCAGCCTCGACCTGCTGGGCTCAAGTGATCCTTCCACCTCAACCTTCCAAGTAGCTGGAACTACAGGTGCACACCACTATGCCTGGCTCATGTTTTGGTTTATTGTAGAGATGAGATCTTACCAAGTTGCCCAGGCTGGTCTTGAACCCCTATACTCAGGCAATCCTCAAGCCTCAGCTTCCCAAAGTGCTGGGATTACAGGCTTGAGCCAAGGTACCCAGTTCCCAAATAATATTAACATGATAACTTAAATTTTGATTCCCTAAACTGAAGAAGTTTCCTAAAGTAGAAATTTTGTTAAATGTTATGGATGGCAATTGCAGGAAATAGACCTCCTGAGGCTTTTAGTGGCTCTCAGTAACATCCTAAAGTCAACTCTCCAAAAATGCTAGGATATGTCTTACAAGTAATGTTTTCTTTTCTATTTCTAGCTGATATTGTTTTAAATTTAAAATAGCATTTTGCCATTATAATTGAGATTGAGAGTGCATAAGACAGAAGTCAATAAGTTAACCTTAGCTGAATGTAGAGTTAGGTTTAGACTATAGATTTACCTGGGGAATTGTTCTGTGTGATAAATGTACACATACTTGAATTCTAATTCTAAAGAAGTGCTAAAATTTCTCGATGTCATAATTATAGATTGAAGTAAAACAGCTCTAATGAATATGTTTCTTATATATTGAAATATTTCAATTTTAAAAAGTAAGAGAATATTTTGTGGAGTAATTCTATGTCTCCATATTCGACTGCATGAAAGCTTTTTAAACACTTCACCTCTAATTTTATTCTCAATGTTTTAGGTGTTGACAATTTTTTCTAATCTTAAAAAAATCATCATATTAAATGTTGGAGCCTGTAAACTTTAAACAGTGAAATTCCAAATAAAAAGCAATATAATTATATAACTTGTCCCAGATGTACAAGTAACATACAATTATGATTTTTTTATGTCATAGCATAATATAATGTTCTTTTCTTTTCTATCCCAAAATAGATTTTTTGATGGCTAATCCTTATCCAGCAACCTGCTATTATATTTCCAAAGCCATTTTCTTCAATTTGCTAAAGTTCAGTTTGTATATATTTCAAATACACAATGGAAACCTTCCAACACCAATTTTTGCAATGACAAAAATAATAGGCAAAGCTATCATCCTTATAACTTTATTTTTATCTCTTTTTTTTTTTTTTTGAGTTGGCATCTCACTCTGTCACCCAGGCTGGAGTGCAGTGGCACACTCACGGCCACCCCAGCGTTGACCTGCTGGGCTCTGGCGATCCTTCCACCTCGGCCTTTCAAGTATCTGGAACTACAGGCATGCGCTACCATACCTGGCTAGTTTTTTATTTATTATAGAGACGAGTTCTTGCCAAGTTGCCCGGGCTGGTTTCAAATCCATGGACTCAGGCGATCTACTCGCCTTGGCCTCCCAAAGTGCTGGGATTACAGGCTGAGCCACTGAGCCTGGCAATCCTTATAACTTTAGACCAACACAGACACACAAAAATGGATGTGTTATTTAGCGATTGAACAATTATGCTAAAAACAATGTTGACATTAAAGGTTTGAATTCCTAAATAGAGTTTCAAGATTAATCAGTAACATTCTTAAAATGAAATAGGTTTTTCATGTTTTCTAAAGGGTCTTTTTTTGAAACACTATTTTTTTTATAGCTCTTGTCATTTAAATAACTACACAATACAGAATATTCATCTCCAATCATGCTTCAGTAACATTACATTTACATTTCTAGATATTCTAGTTGTTCTAGAACAATAATAGTCTGTAAGCAAAACTAAAGTTACAATAGTTGGTTGAGGCCAGATAGAAAATAAAGGATCTATTAATGACAGAAATAGTAATTTATCCTTAGGGAAAAAATTGTCATTTTCTTTCCTGCTGTTTATATGAGCCGGTCATGACAATATATGTAGGTGTTGAAGCTCAGAAACAAATACTACAGAACACAGCATTTTGACACGCTGAACTGAAGAAGTTTCAAATGAAAGAAGGGGGAAATGTCAAGGTTCCTCAGATATTTTCCCTTTCTACCCCAATTTCTCCCAAAGCACAGGATAAAGTTGTTCTCTCAAGTGTGTCTGCCTAAAGTCAGTACCCACCAAGCAGAACTTTTTTCTTTCTTTCGGTTATCTCATCTATTGTGGAAAAGAGAATTGAGAATGTAAGATAATGTCTCCAAAATTCTGTATCCTGGCCCAATCATTTTCCTTGTAATTATTTCTTGCCCCTCAACAGAATTCCTTTTCTCCTCCCTCCCATAAGCTGTTTTATCAGGATTCAAGCCTGTGTTCTTGTTGTAACCTCAAGATAGTGTATACGCTTTTGTATCTTGTTGAGAGGTTGGGTCTTCATTCTGAAGGCTCCCATGTACACACGTTAAATAAATTTGTATATTTTTTTCCTATCAATTAATCTGCCTCATGTCAGTAATTTTCAGTGAACTTCCAGGATACCTTGACCCCCACATAGGCAATTTTCCAATCATTGACTCCTTCTTTACCCTGGAGATGAAAAGCTGCCTCTAGTTATATCAAGAATATCTGATAGTAACTATTTTCAAACTAGAGATATTGCTATGCAACACAACAATTTCAACACTGGTTAAAATTTTCTAATTAATATGGCATAAACAAAAAGTGCTGCTCTTTGAAGAAAACGGGAGCAAGAATGTCAAAAGAATCCAAGTTACTGTTTATCTTTATCAGAACTTTTCCGAAATCATTCCTAAAGTAGAGTTTATCTTTTTTGACCATATAAATGACATGTGTGGAGTGATGTAGTTGGTTTCACAAACTAAACTTAAAATGATGGTTTCTCACTCTTAGTTCATCTGTTAAAGATATTACACTTTAAACAAATATACTTTAAGTAAATTTAAAGAAGAATAAAACACACATCCATGTGTGCATCACATGCACTCACACCTGCCTGATTTACACTTTACACATACAAATATATTATAGGGGAACTAAAAATAATTTATTCTCTACCCTTCTAAGTTCTTAGCAGAATCCTCTGTAACAAGACAGATTAACAAGACATACACAAAAGTTTATTGACATGTTTATCTTGTATAAACATGAGAGAAAACTCAAGAAAAAAGTAACTCTCAAAGCGCTGACTTAGAACTCAGGTTTAAATGACATCTTCAGCAAAAAGCAAAGAAGGGTATGTAGGAGGCCAGTTATGAGCATGTGAATAGGAAAAGCAGAGTAAACAAGGGTAAGGTTTATATTGCAGATTTAAGTCTATGCCTTTTTAATTGATAAGATTCTATTGTCATTTAGAGTCATCCTTCTCTGTCTGGTACAAAGAGAGAGACTTACAAATGTAGAGTTCCTATATAAATATAAATTTTTCTTAGGAGTAACTTCTACTCTGTTTTTGGAGTTTCTTCTGATTTTGCTGCTTCTCGAAACAATCAGCACAAAACAATCCTTGTGCCAGAGAGGCATATTTTGGGGTTGTATATTCTGGTCTCCTAGAGTCATACTTTGAGATGGCATATTCTGGTCTCATACAACGTGTAGATTTCAGTGTTGGAGTTCTTTTGTAAGAAATTATGTCTGTTTCTTCTGAATTGAAGTACTCAGAAAATATATAGTTTAAAAATATTTAAAAGTTTAGAATTTGGAGACAGACTGACATAACAGAAAGAATACATAACTAGGAGCCAAAAAACTCTGAGAACCTGGACAAGTCAATCTCACCTTGTTTTGGTTTTTCATATGAAAATAAGGAGGTTGGACTACATTATCCCTGTCTGAAAAGTTTCTCTATGAATTTATTATGTGCAATTTTGTGAATGTTTTCTTTTTCTCAGTAATCTTTATCATTTTTTAAAAACCCATAAAATTATTGTTGAGCTTTAAATAATAGATTAGTTTATTCATGAAAACACCTGAATATTATAAAGATTGCATATCTGCAAAGATTAGGATTGTTTAAGAAGGGAGTAGTTTATCTCACACCTCAAATGCTGCTATTCTTTACACTTATTGACTCTGTTGCACAACCGAAAAGAGTGTTGGATGCTATTAAGGAGTTTTGGTGTTCATTTTGAAAGTCTAATGGATTTCTTTCATAAAGGTAGCTTTTACTTCTCTAAACTCTGTACTCCATTGGCAATGGGAAACTTCCTGCTCCTGATTGGTTTGATGTTTCTCTTTCCCTTTGCCTATGTTATTGCGTCAGATGCATTTTTTTTTTTTTTTTGAGTTGTAGTCTTACTCCATCACCCAGGCTGGAGTGCAGTGTCACACTTACCGCCGCCCTAGCATCGACCTGCTGGGCTCCGGTGATCCTTCCGCCTCAGCCTTCCAAGTAGCCAGAACTATAGACCCGTGCTACCATGCTCAGCTATATATATATTTATTAAGTTGGAGTCTCACTCTGTCGCCCAGACTGGAGTGCAGTGGCACGCTCCCGGCCACCACAGCCTCAACCTGCTGGGCTCCTGCAATGTTTCTGCCTCAGCCTTCCAAGTAGCCAGAACTACAGGCACATGCTACCACGCCTGGCTAAATTTTGACTTATTGAAGAGATGCGGTCTTGCAAAGTTGCCCAAGTGGGTCTCGAACTTGCGGGCTCAGGCAATCCACTCACCTCGGCCTCCCAAAGTGCTGGGATTACAGACTGAGCCACCGAGCCCAGCCCAGATACAATTTCAGGAACAAGGTTCTCTCCTTGACAGAACTCTGGTCAGGCTCCTCTGAGCAGTCGTCTCAACTAGGTTCTGACTTTTGGACTTTCCTGTTCATCTCTCTGTAATGTTCACTTTTAACAAGAATCCTATTAAGTCAGTTTAGTCAAAATCCCTTGCCCTCAATATCTAATCATACTTGTTGGTGATGTCTGATCACCCTGAACTGACTTCAATAAGAATACTGTTAAGTTGGTTTAGCCAGAATGTCTCCTTATCCCAGATGTATGCTCTTAGTAATTTTTTACCCACTCTGCTCCTTGGCTATAAAGTCTCACTTTTCTTTGTTGTAATTAGAGTTGAGTCCAATCTCTCTTACCTACTGCAAAACCTTACTGTGGTAGTCACAATACATATTGCAAATAGTCTTTCTGAATAAATTCTGCCTTATCATTCTTTAATAAGTAATATTAATATTTTTCTTTTTAACATCACTTAGAAGCATGATATATAAACAATAAAAACAATAGAAAAAGTATCATTAAAATTAGGCCAGAAGTAGGAAGAAGGAAGGAAAACTTTCTATTTTCTTCCATAGAAGTCATTAAAATAGCTCCAAAGAATTTCAGTACACTTCTATGGTAGTTTTTGTGGTTTGAAAACACTAATTAAGGTTTCCCTGAAGATGGTTAAATAAAGTGTTTTACAGATCTGTGGTAATACTTGTCATATGAATATAACTTCATAGCAGCATGGGAGCTACTAAGACCCTTTTAAATTTCAGCGTTCCAAACTTTATGGGACTACTGGGACCACTGCCTTTCAACATATGTATGTTAAAACTATGTTGATACATAATATAATAACAGAAAAGAAACAAAACAAAATCCTGTAGTTTCCAGAATGATTAATGGAGGTCTCATATTTCTTGCTAGCTTGCTTTTCATGGGTGGGAATGGGGGATCAATTATAAGTAAGCAAGTATGAAGCTTTCTACTTTTGCTTCATAAAGTGAAGGGAAATATCAGATTTACATACAAGTCAGTGATAAAGTCAGGAAATGTTCTCAAAGTAGAAAATGGCTGTGTTTCCTTGAACTTCTAAAGATAAAGCGTTTCGTATCAAGTAGAAATCTTACATAAATCTAGTAGTAAATTAGGTTTAACAACTTGTGATATGCTTCAATTTAGACAGAATAAGGACAGAATGCATCTAATTCATTCAGGTTTATACTTTATGAAATGACATCCATACAGTATAACATTAAAGTGTCATAATACAATAAAATATTAATATGGAAATAGGCATTTTAAATAAAAGAAGAAAATAACTGAATGAAGTCAACCTGCTGTAAATTCTCATTCTGAGTGATATAATTGAAAGAGTTACTCTTTAAATACAAAACAATCTATTTCTTTATAGACTAATATTTACTTATAATTTTTTCTCTTATACATTAAACTATACTTAATATACTTTAATGATTAAAAATACTGCCAATCATGCTTAGCCAGGCTGAATTTTAGTTTTGTACTTATTATAAAGAAAAGTTTTGCTAAGGAAATTTGAGAAAATACCTAGAGAAAAATATTTAACTTAGTAAAGAGAATTAGCTGCTCTTTGAGAATTTAGAACTTTAATTATTTATAGAACAAGGTCTACCGGTAATTGCAAGTGATTTTTACCTTTTCACTTAAGAAAACCTCTCAGGACTCCCTTTTGATGATACTTTTATTATTTCGCATTAGTCTTTGCACTTCAATGTGGTAAAAATACACTTATTTTAAGTTATTCTAAAACCCAACCTCTAATTGATCCAAAATTCAGTCTTTGTTAACACATAATTTTCTATAATTACATTGCAATAACCTATTTTTGTTTGCTTTGTAGTAAAATAGAAACCCAAATTTCTCTAGAACTTGATTAGACATAATTTAATAATGTACTGAAAATACTTTTAAAATACATTACCAATTGTTAATCATTAACAAATACTTAGGTTGATATATGTTAGATGTTGTAAAGCATAAGGATAAGTTTTAGTTTTCTATACTTAGATTTTAGAAATGAGACAAAGTGCAGCTGCCTTCTTACTCAGTCTTATACCAAATTATCAGATTTAATTGACAACTGTGTATACTGAGCATTAAAAACAGTGCTGGCCAGGTGTGGTGGCTCAAGCCTATAATCCCAGCACTTTGGGAGGCCGAGGCTAGAGAATTGCCTGAGTCCACGGGTTCGAGACCAGCCTGGGCAACATGGTGAGACCTCGTCTCTACAATAAATCAAAAAATGAGCTGGGCATGGTAGGGTGCACCTGTAGTTCTGGCCACTTGGAAGGCTGAGGTGGAAGGATTGCCTGAGCCCAGCAGATTGAGACTGCAGTGACCGGGAGCATGCCACTCCACTCCAGCCTGGGCAGCACAGTGAGATTGTAACTCAAATAAATAAACAAACAAACAAATACATAAATAAAATAAACAACGCTACATAGTGTTTATTGAGGATTACTATGTTCCAGTAATTCTTTTGAAGTGCCTTTTAAAGCATTATTATTCAACTTGTGCAATGAACCAGTGAGGTAGGCACTATTATTATCTCCATTTTATAGATGAGGAAACAAAGGTAGAGAGGTTTAGTAAGTTGCTTCATGTTATGGTTAATTTCATATGTCAACATGACGAGGCCAGTAGGTGCCCCAAAATTTGGTAAAACATTATTCTATGCGTTTCTGTGAGGGTGTTTTTGAATGAGATTAACATTTAAATCAGTAGATTGGGTAAAGCACATTGCTCTTTATGATGTGCATGGGCCTTGTCCAATCATTTGAAGATCTGAATAGAACAAATGGCCGACTCTCCTCTGAATAAAAGTAAATTCTCCCACCTGAAGACATTCAAGCTGGAACATCAGCTTTGCCCAATGCTACAGCAATTTCTGACCTTCAGACTGAAATTGGGACATCAGCTCTGCATATTTTGAACTTGTTAGTCTCCATAATCACATGAGTCAATTTCTTTTTCTTTTTTTTGAGTTGGAGTCTCACTCTGCCACCTAGACTGGAGTGCAGTGGCACGCTCACAGCGACTGCAGCCTCGACCTGCTGGGCTCAGGCAGTCCTTCCGCCTCAGCCTTCCAAGTAGCCGGAACTACAGGCGTATGCTGCCACACCAGGTACTTTTTTGATTTATTGTAGAGACAAGGTCTCACCAAGTTGCCAGTGCTGGTTTTAGAACCGCAGGCTCAGGCAACCCTCCCACCTCAGCCTCCCAAAGTGCTGGGATTATAGGCTTGAGACACCGTGCCCGACCCTGTCAATTTCTTATAATAAATTTATATATAGATGTCTCCTATTGGTTCTGTATTTCTGGAGAATCTCGATTAATACATGTTAGGTCACACAGTAAATAAAGAAGGGGACTAAGCTTTGAACTCAAGCTATCTGCATTCATTTTACTTCCTAGACTTTTCATTTCATTCTGCCTTCTAAAACAATGCAAAATAACCTGCATTTGACAGGTTATCAAATTCCTTAGTGTTTGTACAACTTTTCAAATCTGTGGTTGGATGTCTTTTTGCCAGTTTTGGAAAACTGCCAGCTATTATTTTTTCAAATGTTGTTTCTGCACCCTCCTTTCTTTTACCTTTTCTCCCTTTTGAATCTGTATTATTATCTCCTCTCTTAATTTATTATTTGCTTTCTATGTGTCTAATTATTTTATTCGATGCTGAAGATTTTACGTGAGAAATTGTCAAAATAATTTGAGGCCTCATAATTTTATCTTCACTCAGACAGGATTTATGTTTCCTTCTGTAAAGAGATTAGTAATTCCAGATCACCTTAATTTAATTATAGGAAATAAGTGATTTGAAGACAAACTTCAAACTGAAAATAGACAACAATCTATTTCTGGTTTACATTTACATCTAGGAGGCAACACCTCAATAGTGCATTTTAAATCATGGTGGGTTTTACAGGGCTTTTATTCCTGGGCAGGTGCTGAACTCTAGTTACAATTTTTGTTTCTCTAAATCTAAATAACTGTCAAATTCTGCTCAACTTCTTGACCACTTAGTAGCCTTTTTGAGAAAACTAGCCATAAATTTTAAGCTGTCTTTCCTAGTTTTTCTTCATCACTGAGATCATGATTGATAACTTTTCACTACTTTGATAACACCCAAATAACTTTAAAGGACTATTTATTTTGTATGTTTGCTCCTGCTTTTCTGACTTTAAAGTCTGGTACACTTAAGAGTACAACTCAATTAATTTTTACATGTGTGTATAATCATATTATCATTACTTGAATTAAAATAAAGAATATTTCCACTGTAGGGAAAAAGTAATATTATCTTTTTCTTACCCATTGAAAACTTCATGATTGAAGACTTTAAAACAAAAGAAAGATTAACAAGAGAAAAGCATACAATTTTATTTAATTTGGCACAGGCGAGTTCATAAATAAAGATCCAAAGAAACAGGAAAAACTATT
Organism: Carlito syrichta; assembly: GCF_000164805.1. Lineage (NCBI taxonomy): Eukaryota > Metazoa > Chordata > Mammalia > Primates > Tarsiidae > Carlito > Carlito syrichta. Next base: position 318,639 of record NW_007249354.1, read on the forward strand.
TATTTTTATAGCTAGTAATGCATAAATATGATTGAATGACAAAGGGTATTATCTAATGATAATAAATTTTGGGGAAAACAAGCAAGGGTTGTCCAGATTCTTCTTAGACTTTCTCTGTGCCCTTCCTTTTCTCCAGTTATAGGTAAGGCCCCCCAGGAATGAGGGTCTCATGGTCTACTCTAAAGAAAGGTTAGAAAATTCTTTTTCTTTTCTGAGTCAAGTGCTCACTGTGTCACCCAGGCTAAAGTGCAGTAGCATGATCACAGCTCACCACAGTCTTGACTTCCTGGGCTCAGGGATCCTTCTCCCTAAGCCTCCTGAGTAGCTGGGACTACAGGCATGTACCACCACACATGGCTAATTTTTTTTTAAATTTGTTGTAGAGTCAAAGTCTCCCTATGTTGCCCAAATTTATCTCTAACTCTTGAACTCAATTAATCTTCCACCTCTGCTTCCCAAAGTGCTGGGATTACAGGTGTTCACCACCACAACTAGACTAGATAATCCTTTTATGCCCTGTTTCAAGGGAGAATGGGGGGGAAAAGAAAGAAAAGACCAACTATCCTATTTCTGCTGTTTCCTTAAATTCCAAGGTGTCATATTTTGGGGGTAGTGTGTCCTGAACCTCATCTCCACCTAAGAGAAGACTCCCTTGTGTTTATTACAGTCGATATCTTCTTAAAGATAACCACTATTCTGACCTCTATTTGGCATCATTGAGTAGTTTTTTATTATTCTTGAACTTCAGATAATACAGTCGTATAGTATTAACCCCTTTGGTCCCTTTTTTTTTTTTAAATCAAACATATCACTAAGATTCATCTATGCTGTATCATATAACAATATTTTATTGTTTTTCACTGCCAGGTAATACATGAAACAATTGTATTCCTTTTTATAAATATATGAATATATATTCATTCTATGACTGATGAAGGTTTGAGTTGTTTACAAACATTTTAACCATTTATGAAGACTTTATTCATATGTTTAAGCTTTTCTGGTGATTAGAAATACTAATTTCTGTTATATAATTTGGAATTTTTGTATAATAACATATATTTATGTTAAAATGTAGTACATGCTGCTTTATAGTTTTCAAAATGACTGTAACACTTTGCACTCTCCTGGCAATGTATGAGAGTAAATGTCTCCACAGTCTCTCCAAGACTCAATAATACATGTCCTTTTATAAATATTAGTCTTTGTGGTGGGAATATAGTGGCATTTTATTATAGTTTTAACTTGTATTTTTCTGATGACTAAAATATTAAACAATTTTTATATGGTTAATAGCCCTTTGGAAATATTCTTTTTTAAAGTGTTTATTTAAGTGTTTGGCCCATTTTTAAAAATTCAGGTTGTCTTTGTCTTATTTATTTGTAAGATTTTAAAAACTATGTTCTCATTAATATTTCTTTGTCATATAAATGTATTACAAATGTCTTTTCCCAGTTTGTAGCTTGAATTATAACTATCTTAGAGGTATCTTTTGCTATATAGAAGTTTAATGATATCCAATTATTCAATTTTTTTATATGTTCTGTTTTTAAAAATCTGTGTATTCCAAGTTTGTAAAGATTTTTTAAATTACCTCTTTTTTTTTTTTTTTGAGTTGGAGTCTCATTCTGTCACCCAGACTGGAATGCAGTGGCAAGCTCCTGGCCACAGCAGCCTCAATCTGCTGGACTCCGGTGATCCTTCTGCTTCAGCTTTCCAAGTAGCCAGAACTATAGGTGGGTGCTACAACTCCTGGCTAATTTTTTTTATTGATTGTAGAGATGAGGTCTCCCCAAGTTGCCCAGGTGGGTCTCGAATCCATGACCTCAGGCAATTCACTCGCCTTGGTCTCCCAAAGAGCTGAGATTACAGACAGAACCACCAAGCCTGGCCTGTTTTATCTCTTATAAATAGGCCTGTGATTTGTCTCAAAATACTTCTTGCATATGATATTAAAATGTTCATGAAATAATTAATTAAAAATGAAATAGCTAATAAAATAATTGGGCTAGCCTGCTTGACGTAAGTAACTCCATTTTGTTTAAATCCTCCATCTTAACTGCCTGCCTGACCTAAGAATAACCTTCCAATGTATACGTGTGATTGCTGTAACGTTCCCATGACCACAAACCCCCAGCCTTGTCCCCCTAGGCAGGTCATGCTGACCATTACAAAATTCCCTAGACACAAATTCCATATAATTGTATGCTTTGTTGACTGTAATCTGATCTTATGCCAAAAATTAAGAAATTATTCCTTGCAAAATCCCCCTACCACATCCCTGTAATTTGTTCCTAGTTTATGTTCCCCATTGTTTTTAGTTCCTCTTTCTTCTACCCCCTCACTCACCTCCTGCTATATAGCCCACTTGCAGATTTTACCTATAAAACCTTGCTGCTAATTTCACTTAATTTTCAAGAGCCCTCCTGGCATGAGCCACTCTTGACTGTGTTCTTAAATAAAGGACTCTATCTGAAATTGGGTGTGCTGGCATGACTTCTTCACATTTTTTTGGTCATAACATTTGGAGGCCCCAGCGAGCTATTTTGTCTGCCAGCACAAGCAGCCACTTTGCTCCAGTCCTCCCAGGCTGCGAGGAGAGGTGCAGGGGAGGTACCTCCTGAGACTCTCAGGCCCCTTAGACTCTTATCTGGCTTTGAGGGGGTCAGAATGACTTCTGGCAGTTACATCTCAAAAAATCTGAGTTGGCCTACATTCTTCTAGGAGGTAAGGATTATTTGGTTTTCTGTTTAACTAGTAGTTGTGAGTTTTGTTTTGTTTTTGTTTTTGAGTTGGAGTCTCACTCAGTTGCCCAGACTGGAGTGCAGTGGCCGCTCCCGACCACCGCAGCCTTGACCTGCTGGGCTCCGGCGATCCTTCCGCCTCAGCCTTCCAAGGAGCTGGAACTACAGGCGTGCGCTACCATGCCAGGCTAAATTTTTTTTTTTAATTTATTGTAGAGATGAGGTCTTGCCTGCCCAGGCGGGTCTCGAACCCGCAGGCTCAGGCAATTCACTCACCTCAGCCTCCCAAAGGTGCGGAATTATAGGCTGAGCCACCGAGCCCAGTTAGTTTCTGTTTTTGTTTCTGTTTCTGGTTGAGGGAGTTATGGCCTGATGAGGTAACCCTCCGGACGATATTCACTAAGGCAAGATGTTGACTGAATAAAGTCCTTTGTTCTCTGCCCTGAGGTGTTCCAGGGACTTGCAATTTTCTGTTTTGGTCCAGACGGTTTGGTTGGTTGGTTGTTTCTGTACTGTTTGCTTGTTGCGTGTCATGGGTTCCCAGAGTTCAAAATCTGTCAGTCCTTTGGACTGTATGCTAAAAAAAGTTTTCTGTGGCATTTGCCAAGGACTACAGTGTCTGCCTTTCCAAGAGCAGACTATGAACCCTCTGTACAGTAGACTGGCCTTCCTTTAATGTAGGATCGCCTTCTACAGGGCCTTTGTATATTAAGGTTATACAGCTGTTAGAAAGATTGTTACAGGAAGTCCTGGTCATCCAGACCAGTTCCCCTATATCAATAGTTAAGTTTGTTCTACAACCCACCACTCTGGTTAAAGGCATGTTCTCTTGGCACCCCCAGTCAAGTCCTGGGCCACTCATCTCTTTGGCCAGGATGTACTAATACTCATGTTATGGACCCTCCTCCACCTGAACCACCTCACAATAAATGAGAAATCCCATCATACCCATTACCTGTACCCTCTGCTTCTTATGGATTGTATCCTGTTTTACCCCCTTCTACTGAGGATTCTCTTGAGGAACCAGCTAACTCTAAGCCTCCACTGTATGCTCCTCAGACTTCCTCACCCACTATTACTTCCACTGCCTCTGGTCACTCAGAACTGTCCCTAGCCCCAGCGACAGCAGAGGCTGCTTCCAGTTCTAAACCCTCTTTGTCCTCTCTGCCTCTGGCTGCCAGACTCCTCTCCTGGACTGATCCAGTCCCACTCATTCCCCTATGGGAAGTTGCTCCCACACATGGGGCCAAACGTGGGCAGTTGTTTATGGTATATACGCCCTTTTCCTCTTCAGATTTGTGTAACTGGAAGTATCAGAACCCCACATTCTCCACTATGTCACAGGCTCTGATTTCCTTAATGGAATCAGTTATGCATACCCATCATCCAACTTGTGACAATTGTCAACAACTCCTTGTAACTGTTTGCTGTGAAAGAATGGGAACGTATCAGGGCTGAAACTAGGAAATCTATCCTAGAGTCTACTGGGAGCACCCAGGAGGAAAGTCAGGAAATTTCAAAGGAGATCTTTCCTCACAGTCGCTGAAACTGGGACCATAACACCTCAGCAGGGTCCAAGGCATTAGAGACCTATCACCAGGATCTATTAGCAAGTTTAAAAGGGGCAGCCCAAAAACCTATCAATCTTTCTAAAGTTACCAAGGTTCTTTAGGGACCCGAGGAGTCTCCAGGGGTGTTCCCTGAGTGCCTTCTAGAGGCATTCCATATGTACACCCCTTTTGATCCCTCAGCTCCCGAAAATGTTCGAGCAATTAATTTGGCATTTGTGAGGCAGCTCCAAACATCTGAAAAAAGTTGCAAAAAGTGGAAGGTTTTGCAGGAATGAAAATTTCTCAGTTGCTTGAAATGACTCAAAAACCTTATAATAACTGAGATGCTGAGAAACAGAAACAAGCAGTACAGGCAGCTGACAAAGCTGTAAGAAGACAGACCAAAATCTTGGTAACAGCCCTTTGGGCCCCAGGAACTGATTCCAAGCCACCTTGCCAAACGTTCTATAACCAGAAGGGCCAAAAGAGTCAGAAACCTGGATGTATTTGGTTGGCAAAGAACCAGTGTGCTCACTGCAAAGAACTAGGGCATTGGGTCAAAGATTGTCCCCATCACCCACTACAGGAAGACCCTAAGCCGGTTCTGGTCCTGTCCTTGGCTGGGGAGGCTGGAAAAATTTCAGACTGAAGGGACCAGGCCTCTTTTTCCTTCCGCCCCCAAGAGCACATGGTAGCCACTGCTATTGGGGGCCACCCAGTTCAACTCTTAGTGGACACTGGGGTCAAGCATTCAGTCCTAAAGCCATCATTAGGGCTTATGTCTAAAAAGCAAATTTTGGTACAAGGAGCAACAAGGGGCACTCACTAATTGCAAATTCACCTCTAATCAGATGGTTAATTTGGGCAATAGCGAGTCTCCCATTCATTTTTAATAGCTCCAAAATGTCTGTTCCCTCTCATGAGTTGAGGTCTACTGTGAAATCTGAGAGCTACCATTGTTTTCACCTGACAAAACTGAAATGTTTATTCCTACTGTTCTGCTCTCTGAAGAATATCTTTTAACTTCTTCTAAGTCTTCTACTGAAAATGTTCTGTTAAGTTTACTTCTACAGTTGCAACAGAAGTTTCCTTCCGTCTGTGCAGAAACCAACCCACCAGGATTAGCAAAACATCACCCTCCAATGGTGAAAGTTTAAGAGCATTGATTACTCCTGTTTGAGTTCATCAGTACCCTATGAGTTTACAGGTCCAGAAAGGAATTGCTCCTCACCTAAAAAGACTCTTAGTCACCAATATTCTAATACCATGCAAGTCTGCATGGAGCACACCTTTCCTGTCAGTTCAGAAACTGGGAACTTCTGATTATTGACCAGTTCAGGACTCAAGGGAAATCAACAAGTGGGTTGAAACTATTCATCCAACTGTTCCTAACCCATACACTTTGCTTGGTCTGCTTCCTCCTCAGCATCAGGTATATACTGTCCTGGATTTAAAGGATGCTTTTTTCTCTATTCCTTTGTCTCCTGTCAGTCAACCCACCTTTGCTTTTGAATGGACAGATCCAGACTCAGGGGACACCAATCAGCTAACCTAGACTCAGTTACCACAGGGCTTCAAGAACTCCCCAACTTTTTTTGGAAAAGCCTTGCAACAGGATTTGTCGGGGTTCCATGTCCAGCACCCTGAAGGTACTCTGCTCCAGTATGTAGATGACCAGTATGTAGAGCACAACTCTGCTCCACCAAAGTTTCCTACCTGGGATACCAATTGAAAAATGGTAGATGAGCCCTGACCTCTGCCCAGAAAGAAGCCATTCTACAATTTCCCACACCAACCACTAAGAAAGAGGTACAGGAATTCCTGGGGGTGGCAGGGTATTGCCGGTTGTGGATTCTGGGATTTGCTGAAATTGCCAAGCCCCTGTACATGGCCACAGCAGGTAATAAACACCTAAATTAGACTGCTGCTGAGGAACAAGCATTCCAGTAGTTAAAAACGTCTCTGACCTAAGCCCTGGCACTAGCCCTTCCAGATGTTACCAAGTCTTTCCACTTGTTCGTTCACAAACAATGAGGAATTGCAAAAGAGGTCCTCACTCAAACCTTGGCAACCTGGAAAAGATCGGTGGCTTATTTGTCAAAAGGACTGGACCCAGTGGCCTCCAGCTGGCTCTCTTGTCTCTGGGCCATTGCAGCTATGGCCATATAGTTAAGGAAACAGATAAATTATCTTTTGGCCAAAACCTGGCTTAGACTGTTCCTCATGCTGTTGAGACTGCTCCAAGGAGCCTCTGGCCATTGGATGTCAAATGCTTATATCACCCAATATCAGAGTCTTGCTTGACCAACCAAAACTGACTTTTTCTCCTACTCAATGCCTTAACCCGGCCACCCTGTTGCCTGATGAGAATCCAGAGATGCCAGTACATGACTGTGAAGATGTGCTGGACATCTCTCAGGCCAGCTGGTGCAATCTTCGGGACACTCCCTTAAGCCAGGCTGGTGCTAACCTATTTATGGACGGTAGCAGCCTGGTAATGGTGGGGGGGGGGATCCGTAAGGCTGGTGCAGCTGTAACCACAGCTCATGATGCAATCTGGTCACAGGCACTGCCTCAAGGTACTTCAGCTCAGAAAGCTGAGTTAATTGCTTTAACTCAGGCCCTGTGCTGGGGCACAGGAAAATGAGTAAACATCTTCACTGACAGCCAGTATGCTTTTGCCACACTCCATGTGCATGCCATAACCTACAAGGAACGAGGTCTACTTACTGCTGCAGGTAAGAATGTAAAAAACAAAGAAGAAATCTTAGCCCTCCTAGAGGCTATATGGCTTCCTAAAGAGATGGCTGTCATACATTGCAGGGATCACCAAAAGTCTGATACTCCAGAAGGAACTGGGAACTGCCTGGCACACCAGGTGGCTCAGGAAGTAGCAGAACTCCCAGTTAAACCCCTAACTATTTTGTCAATTAAAACTTTTCCAGTTCCTTCTCTCCCACAGAAGCCCAACTATACTCACAGGGAAGAAGAGGCAGCGGACCTGGCAGGAGCTCACAAAAAGTCTGACGGCTGGTGGGTTAAAAACTCTAGAATTGTTTTACTGGCAGCCCTTGCATATACATTAATAAAACAATTTCAAGCTGAGCTCGGTGGCTCAGCCTGTAATCCCGTGCCTTTGGGAGGCTGAGGTGAGTGGATTGCCTGAGCCCGCGGGTTCGAGACCCACCTGGGCAGGCGAGACCTCATCTCTACAATAAATCAAAAAAAATCAGCCAGGCGTGGTAGCGTGCATCTGTAATTCTGGCTACTTGGAAGGCTGAGGCGGAAGGATCACTGGAGCCCAGCAGGTTGAGGCTGCGATGGCCGGGAGCGGCCACTGCACTCCAGTCTGGGCGACAGAGTGAGACTCCAACTCAAAAACAAAAACAAAACAAACAAAAATAAATAAATAAATAAAACAACTTCATTCCACAACTCATTTAGGAGGTACTAGAATGGCAAAACTATTAAACTGCTTTTACCTCATTGATAATTTAAGCGGCCTAACTACCTTAGTGACCGAAATGTGTCCTGCCTGCACCTATGTTAACCCAAGAGGAGGACTCCAGTAGTAATCAGGGCTAGAGGACTAAGCCCTGGCGAAAAATGGGAAATAGACTTTACTGAAATAAAACCCTCAGGCAGGGTACAATTATCTACTGATGTTGGTTGATACTTTTTCTGGATGGGTAGAGGCCTTTACCACACAAAATGAAACTACACTAACAGTTACAAGGTTTTTATTAAATGAAATGATTCCTAGATATGGGCTTCCCCTCTCTATTGGCTCTGACAATGGTCCTGCCTACACCTCATCCATAATTCAGCTGGTTGGTAAGACACTAAACATCAACTGGAAATTACATTGTGCCTACTGACCACAAAGCTCTGGACAGGTGGAACGCATGAAATGAACCTTAAAATCTACTTTAACCAAATTTACAATGGAGACTGGTGAAAAATGGATAAATCTTTTGCCTTTGGCCCTTCTTTGGGCTAGATGTACTCCATACAAGGTTGGGTTTACTTCATATGAAATCATATTTGGAAGACCCCCTCCTCTGTTACCTCAGTTGTGGGACCCCATTCTTGAAGAGTTTACTAATCAATCTCTGTTAATGTATCTCCATGCTTTGCAGCAGGTACAGGACATTGTCCACACCAACATCTGTACCTCCTTGCCAGCCCTGTCCTCCACACCGTGTCATCTGTTCCAGCCTGGAAACCTGGTTTATGTCAAAAAGTTCCAGAAAGAAAGATTAACTCCTGCCTGGAAAGGATCTTACAAAGTCATCCTTACCACCCTGACAACACTCAATGTTGGCAGTATACTGGCTTGGATTCATCACTCATGAGTCAAGGAAGCCAGAGACAAGGAAGCCTGGGGCTGCCAAGCACAAGGCTAGAGCACCGACATTCCCATCCGGCTGGACATTTGGACTGTAAGCAAAAATCCTAACAATCCTCTCAAAATCACCCTCCAAGTGAGCTGTCCTGCTCCAACCTACCGGCCAATCAACCAACGCTCAGCTGAAATGTGACACTCCAACTTTAATTGATCTGCTGGTTATTGTCACTAATTCTCTGAATGCATTGTGCTCATCCCCTATCTCTTGTTTTTGTTATGCCACTTGTCCTGGGGTTTGGTGCAAGACTGCTTACTGCAGCTCCGGAAAAATGGCAATGTTGCAGGAAAGTTTTGTTAGTGCTATTTTATCTCTCATATGCTAGGTGCATTATTGCCCTATTATGCTTGCAATAAGTTTAACTGCTGCCCAGGATAAATACGCCATATATTCTTTCTCCCTAACCTCTTTCAAAACTGGTAACACTTTAGCTAGCCAAAACGGGACATATCCAGGATCTTCAATAGTATTTGAGGTCCAACTGTACTACTTAGCTGCAATAAGAGGGGGTCAGTGACAGTTACCCAAAAGCACCCTTGGAAGCCTCATATTTTCCAACCTGGGAGGCACCACATCTACCGAAAAACCAGAACCTTAAATTAAACCTCAGAAATGTAGGTTTCTATCTATGTCCTGGAAAACCCACCAAAATAGCCTGTAATCAAGCAGATAATTTCTTCTGTCCTGACTGGAAATGTGTCACAATCGCTACTTACAGTGGAGGACCTAATGATACCTCCGAGATTACTCTTTGGTGGGCTCTGGGCCCATCTCCTCCTAAGGCTCTGGTATTTATATGAATTGACAATCCCCATCATTGGACTTGGAGTGCAGGGAAAACCTGGGACATACGACTCTATTTAACCATAGACCATGGTGCCCTGTTTACCATTCAAAGGGGAATTCTTGGCTATAAATCTAAGCCAATAGGGCCACTAGTTTATCTGGAAGACCTTATGTTCGGTTTTCATCCTCCTCCGCATCTTGCTAGCCAAATTACTACTCCAAGTCCATCTCAGTCGCTTCCAAAATCAGTTCTAAAAATTCGTCCAGGAACACAACCTCCAAAGTTGCCTGAAAAGGCTAATTCATATGCACCATTTGCTCAATGCAACTTGGCCACAGTTAGCCTCAGATTGTTGGCTCTGCTTAAAGTCCAAATCTCCTTAATATGTAGGTTTAGGAATAAATACTCCCATTATCAGTAACGCTGACAAAACTATGTGTTCTCCAAAAATATTTCATGTCACTATAGGAGACATAACTGGCAATGTCTCTTGTCTTATAACTTCAAACTTCAGTTTGCTAGCTTTCCCATCTTCTAATGTTTGCGTCTCACCACTCACTGTAATTATAACTGAATCTATGGCCTATGTGGCCCCTGCTGATAACTGATTTGCTTGTCCTGCAGGTCTTACGATCTGTATTACTACTGAAATGTTAAACAATAAGCTTACCTTATGTGTCACTGTTCATGTACTCCCCTAGGTATATGCTTAAAGCGGTCCTGAGGGAACTCTATTATTCAATCCTCCTGGCCTTCCGGCAACTCGCTGAAAACATGCTGCCCCACTACTAGTGCCTGCCTTAATCAGGTTAAGTGTAGCTGGAATGGATGTACTCAGCACTGCAGCCTTGGTCCACAGAGAACTAGGACTATCAAACTTTGTGCAGTATGTTAATTCTGACCTAAATTACATGCAATCTGCTATAGACCGACTTCATAACCAGGTAGACTCTCTAGTATAAGTTGTCCAGAGTTCTAGACTTGCTTTTTTTTATCTCAAGGAGGACTCTGTGCTACTCTTGGAGAGACTTGTTATTTTTACGCAAATAAATCAGGAATTATTAAAGACATCCTCCAAAAGGTCCAAGAAAACATTGACAGATGACAAAAAGACCTAAACGCTAGAATATCTTGGTTCCACTCACTATTCGACTGGAATCCATGGTTAACTACTCTAATTACTAGTCTGGCTGGACCTCTCATACTTTTCTTTCTCAGTTTGCTTGTAGAACCTTGTATACTAAACTGGTTTGTCAACTTTGTTAGACAATGAATCAATTCCATAAAGCGCATGTATATGAAAACCTATTGTAATTCCATACCCATGACTGAGGAGTCAACGAATTGACTCATGCACAACTAAAAGGGGTGAATGAAGTGATCATGAAATAATTGATAAAAATGAAATAGCCAATAAAATAATTGTGCTAGCCTGCTTGACATAAGTAACTCCACTTTGTTTAAATCCTCCATCTTAACTGCCTGCCTGACCTAAGAATAACCTCCCAATGTATACGTGTGATTGCTGTAACGTTCCCATGACAACAAACCCCTAGCCTTGTCCCCCTGGGCAGGTCGTGCTGACTGTTCCTGCTGACCATTACACAACTCCCTAGTCACAAGTTCCATATAATTGCATGCTTTGTTGACTGTAATCAGATATTATGCCAAAAATTATTAAGAAATTATTCCTTGCAAAATCCCCCTACCACATCCCTGTAATTAGTTCCTAGTTCATGTTCCCCATTGTTTTTAGTTCCTCTTTCTTCTATCCCCTCACCCACCCTCTGCTATGTAGCCCACTTACAGATTTTACCTATAAAAGCTTGTTACTAATTTCACTTAGTTGTCAAGAGCCCTCCTGGCATGAGTCACTCTTGACTGCACACTTAAATAAAGGACTCTTAATCTGAATTTGAGCATGCTGGAATGACTTCTTCTTGCTTTTCGGTCATAACAATATATGAAACAGAAAAAGTTATTTTTTTCTTTTCCAATATCAACACCCAATTGACTTGACATCACAAATTGATAAGATCAATTTTTCCTTCAGTTAATTTTATGAACTCTTTCTTTTAAGTAAGATATTTATATATATTTATGAATCTGATACTAGGCTATTTTTTCTTTCCTTCAGTTTACTTTTCCTTTCTTTTTTTCAGCAACACACTCTTTTATTTATGTAGTTTATAGTAAATTTTGATATCTTAATATCTTTGTGAAATTATATTTTTATTCAGTTAATATGGTCAATTATATTTATTTTCTTTCTAATATTAAATTAATCTGTAAGTACTATAATCAAATTAGTTTTATATATTCAAGATATAATTTACCAATATTGGCCTTTAGATTTATATATAGAGAGAGAGAGAGATGGGAGATACTAGCCTGTGACTTTTTATTTATTTATTGTATTTTATTTTTATTTTTTAGTTGGAGTCTCACTCTGTTGCTCAGCTTGGAGCGCAGTGGCACCCTCCCAACCACCACAGCCTCGACCTGCTTGGCTCTGGCAATCCTTCTGCCTCAGCCTTCCAAGTAGCCAGAACTACAGGCACACACTACCATTCCCGGCTAATTTTTTTGATTTATTATAAAGATGAGGTCTTGCCAAGTTGCCCAGGTGAGTCTCGAACCCACAGACTCAGACAATCCACTCACCTCGGCCTCCCAAAGTGCAAGGATTAGAGGCTGAGCCACGAGTCCAACCGCCTGTGACTTTTTAAAATATCCTTTTCAGATTTTTATATCAAAATTATTCTGATTTTATAAAATTAGGTGGGAAATGTTCCATATATTTCTACATTCTGGAAGAGTTGTATACATTTGTTATTGTTTTCTTTATTAAAATTTTGGAAGATTTAATCACTAAGGCATTTGGGTGTAAATTTTTCTTTATGAGAAATAAATTTGGGGAGAAATTTAATTTTGTAATAAATACAAGACTATTCCAGCTATCCTATTTTACAAGTCAGTTGTTTTAAGTTGAGTTTTCAAGGAATTTATCAATGTCTTCAAAACTGTCAATTTTATTGACAAAGAGCTGTTCATAATATTCATTTTAAAAATATCTACGACATCTTTAATGATGTCCTCCTTTTAAAATTTTATATTGCTAATTTTTTTTCTTTCTTTCCTTTTTATTGATCAGTCTTGCAAAGAGTTTAATTCTTTTTACACTTAAAAAAATAGTTGGCTTTGGTCGTTTTGTCTAGGGTATAGCAACTTTTTTAAAAAATTATTTTAATTCTCAAATTTATTTTCTTCTACTTTCTTTGGTTTTTAATCTGCTGTTAATTTCTCATGGGTATGGAAAAGAAGCATAGATTATTTATTTTGTCTATAATTTTTAAAAAAGAGGTGTAGGTCTTTCTATGTTGCCCAGGTTGGCTTGAAATTCTGGGCAACAGTTAGCATTCTGCATCAATGTCCCAAGTAGCTGGGGCTAAAGGTGAATGGTACCATGCCTGACTTTAATTTGTATATATTAACTTAAAACTGTAGATTTATTTACAATCCCTCTGTAAATAACAAGGCTTATCAAAACATGTGAAAACTGTGTTTCACATGTTTTGATAAGTCTTGTTTTTATTTTCATTTAGTTCAAAATAGATTCCAATTTATATTGTGATTAGTTTTGGCCCACAGACTATGTAAACAACAGTTGCTTTAAGTTCCAATTATGACATAATTATATAAATTTTCTGTGTATATTCAAAAGAATGTATACCTGACAGATGTTTGGTGTAAAGATATTTATATAAAACTAAATTTGGTTTATGATTTTTTAATTTGCTTATCTTCTCAGTTTCTGTTGGTTTTTAACCTTTTAACCTTCATAGACTTCTACTGTGATTATTTGTCTAGTTTTTAAAATTTTATCAAGTTTTGCTTTATACATTTTGAAAGTTAAATTATGAGGTACATAAATACTTTGGATTGCCTTATCATTTCTTTAAATGAATTCTTTTGTTATCATGACATACCTCTCTTTATTTCCATAATACTTTTTGCCTTACCATCTACTTTGTTAGCTATAACAAATTTTGTTTGCTTAGTGTTTGCATGGTATATCATTTTCATTCTTTACTTTAAAATTTACTTTCTCATAAACACAACCAGAAGTACTCTATGCTTTTTGTTTTTGTTTTCATTTAACCTGAGAATATTTGTTTTGTTTTTTAACAGGTAATATCTACCAGTTTAATTGTCAACAATATGTCTAATTGCCATAAAGTTTTCTACTTTTTTTGGCATTGTTTTTTTGATACAGAGACCTGCTAATGCCCGTCCATATTGTCACTGCCTCTACAGAAGGGCATAACAAGGGTTCAAGTACTCCTGCACATTCCTGAGAACATCACTGAGAGTCCCCTTATTTCCTCTGCATTCCCAGTAAGTAGCTTCAAGGGATCCTTGACTTCCCTATAGACTATACCCAGTCGACTGAAAGATGCAAATCCCCATTTACTCCCTTTTTTTCTGAGTGGTTACAAGTTTGAATAATATAGTATCAATGGAATTGTGATTTGTATAACTTTTGTATCAATTTAATCATAAGTTTTGTGATTTGTGTAACTTGCATAATGTTTTAAGCCTTGCAAACTCCCTTTACTCTATGGTAAGCGTGATTAACGCTTCTACAGGCTCCACTGATAAAAGCTATATGCTACCTCTGCTACCTGGCTCCAGGAAGTCTGTACTGAGTCACTATTGGTAATTGCGACTGAAACTCAAGTTCTATACAATGCTCTGCTGATCACATGGCTAATGTATAGGTAATAACAACTCTGGACTTATAAAAGTAAACCGTAAAAGCCTGGAAGGTGAAGAGAACCATTTTAGAATGACCTTGAGTCCAACTCTGCCCCTGAATTCAAACTCAGAAATAAACTTCTTTCTACCAGTTCCCTGACCTTTGATTCATCAGTATCAAGGGTGAGCAGCCGAGCATCACTCGGACCATAACACTTTCTTTTCTAAACTATTTTGCTTATAATCCATTGTGAACATGGTTTCATAGAGTCTTTCATATTATTCTATTGCTTCTAATAACTGAAGAACAAATTCTCATGTTTGTTTCCTTTGCTGAATTTCCTTTCTTATTAATTTCCTCAAGTGATTTATAATATGGTTACCAAGCTCTTCTTCACTGAAAGTAATTACTTCACTGCTCTTTCCTGTTAAAAAAATAAACAAACAAACAAAAACCTATATACCACAACAGTTTTCCTAGAGAGCGGTTTTCCTTCATAATATTTTCAGTGGACTCATGAGGTGAGTTTTTTCCCCCTAGTGCTATTTTCTAAACTTGAGATCATTGCATTAAGTGAAGAGCATGAATTTGGAGCTTGCACCTAAGACAACCTTGTGGTTTCAGTTTCTTTTAAGATGCTTTTTTTTCTACCTACAAACCCAAGAGTTGCCTAAAAACAGAAATTTTCCAATCATCTTTCAAAAATTGAATGACAAATAAAAGGTCCTTGTTTTATTCAGGTTCTCAGTACTGATATTCTACCTCAGCTAGGCCTAAAGCCATGAATCTTGTTTCTGTCTTTCTGGATATTAAAATACAAGCCTTAACTGGGCGGGGCTCACACCTATAATCCAGCACTTTGGGAGGCTGAGGTGAGAGGATTGCTTAAACCCACGGGTTCGAAATCAGCCTGTGCAACTTGGCGAGTCCTCATCTCTATGATAAATTAAAAACATTAGCCAGGCATGGTGGAGCTCGCCTGTAGTTCCGGCTACTTGGAAGGCTAAGGCAGAAGGATCACTTGAGCCCAGCAGGTAGAGGCTGCGGTGGCTATGAGCATGTGCCACTGCACACCAGCCTGGGTAACAGAGTGAGATTCCAACTTAAAAAAAAAAAAACCTTTTGCCCTTTGTCTAATATCTATCAGGACAACTCTGGTATTTGCCTTAATTAACATTTTTGGCTTTGAGTTCTTGCTTTCTTTTTAGCACTTGGAAATTTCTGTTTTGTTTAATTTTAGCTGTGAATTTTGTAAAATATATCTATCATAGTCTATTTGTATGTTTCTAGCAGAAGAGAAATCTCAATATCTTAGTTAATCACTTACTGAACTCAACTCTTGTATCTTATACAGAAATACTGCCTTTTCCCAAAACTGTTTTATATCTTTTGCATATAAAAAAATTATTTCACACTTAAAATTCAGCTAAGAATTAAGAAATTAGGTAATGAGTATTTGAATTTTAGCCAAATAGCTCCTCATCAAAAGCATTTAAATTATGTCCCTTAGGCCAGGCTCAGTGGCTCAGCCCGGAATCCCAGCACTTTGGGAAGCCGAGGAAAGTGAATCGCCTGAGGCCACTGGTTTGAGATCAGCCCAGGCAACTTGGCGAGACCTCGTCTCTACAATAAAAAATTTTTAAAAATAGCCGGACGTGATAGAGCGCATCTGTAATTCTGGCTACTTGGAAGACTGAGGCAGAAGGATCGCTGGAGCCCAGCAGGTCGACACTGGCATGACCATAAATGTGCCACTGCACTCCAGCCTAAAATAAATAAATAAATAATGCCCTTCTATATCTACAAGTGATATTTATATGTATGAGAAGGTTCTGTAGAACCTGTTCAACAACGAGAAAACAGGAACACAAATAAAAGTAAAATTCCCTGAGAGCAGCATGACTTATTACCAACTAGAAAAGCATCTGTTGATGAAAGTTTGTCTGCAAATGGTACACACACTGCTCTATATTAAATATTGTTAATTATTACATGAATTTAAAACTACATGAAATGACAAAGTAATTTAATTAGATTAATTGCATATTCTGGCAACAAGAATGTGGAGAACACAACAGGGGAAATATGTGAGTAGTTTTTCTTTTTCCCACTCAATAAACCACATTATCATCATCACGTATTGAGCAATACACAGCATATATTTTTTCTACTTTTTTTTTCTTTTCAAATATGGAATGCTTCATAAATTTGTGTGCCATCCTTGCATAGGGGCCATGCTAATCTTCTCTGTATCGTTCCAATTTTAGTACATGTGCTGCCGTAGCAAGCACCTCTCCAATTTTCATTCTAGGTTCTTCTCTCAATTTAAATCATTTCTATATGATCATAATTTTTAAGCTAATTCATTTGTAAAGAAGAAATATAACTCTATAGCTTTGCAGTGCTCACACAAACACATTGAGTGCTATTCATTGCTTCTAATTATCAATAATACGTTAAGAAAGGAAAAGTACTATACCAATCAGACACCACTTTAAGGCATTTGGCAAGCTCACAAGGTCACTTGGCTTCATTTGTTTGTTTAATCTTATTTTATTGGTATGTTACTACATTGGTCTAGGACAGATTAAAATACCCCTTCATTTGTATTTGATTATTATATTAATATGTGAATGAATTGTTTAATCAGTTTTGAGATGATGAGCAAAAGATATTCTAAAAAACACTAAACTAAATTCACTTGGTCCCTTTCTTTTCTCCCTATTGTGCTTTTCATTTTCATTTTATTAATTACCCCCTGCTGCCTTATTCATGTATCTTCTGGTCACAATCTATAGTATGTTCCAAATCTGCCTTAATTACTTTTATATTATGTTCAACTGAAGAGCTATCCACTATTCTCCAGTCTTATGTAAGTAACAATTTGGTCTTTTCCTTAGAATTAAGGAAAGTTGCATACAATGCATGAAATCAAGACGAGTACCCGAAAAGTTAAAATTTCGTCTATGACTATTTCATTTTTTCTTCCATAATATCAATGGGACAGTCAGAAAAAAAGAAAAAGTAAGAGTTTAAAATGTTATGATCAATTCATTGAAGCAATAAAATATTCTCTCCCTATTCACAGTTAACTTTCCCTTTCTTTCCCCCCTTTTTGGTTTTTATTTTCATTGTATTAGTTACGCCCAGCCACCTCATTCATATGTCTTCTACTCATATTCTATAGTATGTTCCTGGATGATAAATATTCTTTTTGCTCATCTTTGGATTTTCTCTATGCACAAGCTGTGCACACAAACATGGATGTGCACGTGTGCACATACACACACACACACGTTAAACTACCTACAAAATTGAAAATTGAAGAGATTAAAGATATACAGTATAATATTAGTGATTTACAATAGAAAATATTTTCTACTTTAAATATCTATGAAAGTTTAAAAGAGAAAAAATAAATACACTTTAGTGGTAACAGGAGTAGGGATATCATTTGATAGCCCATAAAAATATATATAAATATATATACACTCTCACACCCCAATATATTCACTTTGCTTACTTAGTTTTTTGTTATTTTTTTTTAATTTTATTTTGCAACCAATGATGGAAATGAACAAAAGTAATAAATAAGCAGTAAGTAAACTTAATTTCTAGTCTACTCTGGTATTAATTAGCTATATAATATTAAGGAAGTGTTTAAGCCTTCCTTAGCTTCAAATTAATCTTAAAATATAGATATCTGGTCAAACAATTTGTAGAATTTTCTGTAATCTTAAAATTATAAATATTTAGTATTAGAGGTCCAGAAGTTTTGAAAAAAAAATTTTTTTTTTTTTTGAGTTGGAGTCTCACTCTGTCGCTCAGACTGGAGTGCAGTGGCCGCTCCCAGTCACCGCAGCCTCAACCTGCTGGGCTCCGGCGATCCTTCTGCCTCAGCCTTCCGAGTAGCTGGAACTACAGGTGTGCACTACCACGCCCAGCTAATTTTTGATTTATTGTAGAGATGAGGTCTCGCCAGGTTGCCCAGGCAGGTCTCGAACCAGCGGGCTCAGGTAATCCACTCACCTCAGCCTCCCAAAGCCCGGGATTATAGGCTGAGCCACAGAGCCCGGCCGAAATTTTTTTTATGGTCACAACCAGAATTAAAATTCAATGGTAGTTTATCATTAATGATAGCTATAATTATGTTACAAAAATACAAATTAAGTGTTTTCTACTATAAAGCCTATATGCAGAGAGAAAATGTTCTCTAAATGTATTAATTCCTTGGAACTCAGTGAATAAGTAGTACCATGTAAGTTAAAAACACACATAAAATACAGGGAACACCTTACTGAAAACATTGAATCTTTAATAATTAGTTATTGCAGAACAACTTGCAATTACTGCTTAAAATGTTTGATGGGTATGACATACTATTTATTGCTAAATGTAAAAATTTGCCTAATAAATTACAAAGACTTAGCAAAATGTTTCTGGAGCTTTGGTATGATAAAATAAATAACTACAATATTTATTGGTGATCTGCCATGTTTTTCAGTCCTTCAAAATCAATGACTACAAAATTAAAACTCTTTCCCCAAAGAAGCCTAGTTTACTTTATGTGAAGTTGGTAAATTCAGACTTCTAAAGGACACAAAACCAAAAATGAGCAATACAAACAATACATTTCAGGAAATCTAATTGAAATTAAATTAAACACATTCCTCTCCAGTATTTAGTTCATTTTTTCTCCTGTAGTATTCTTTCATCCTGCCTCTTGTGATATCTGTCTAGAGAAGGATAGATTAGTGATAGATTTTCTAAATCCTATCAACAATGAATCTTTTGAAAAGTTAGTTTTGCAGTCAATTTTTTCTCCTCTCTCTCCAGAGTAGGAAGCTGGGAGTAGTCTGCTATGAAATCATGAAGGGATGTTCTTGGCTCTTACAAATCACAAGCAGAGAGACTTGATGTTCGGTCATGGCCCATACATAATCCTAAACACACTGGCCCCTGAAGAAAGTATGCCTGTAGACCAGCCACTCTGGTACCTGCAAAGCAGTTCTTGGTCCACTGACCAAGAAAAGTTTAGTTCCGCTAGCTTTAAGTTGGTGAAAAAAAGCTCCAGCTGGCGCCTATAGTAAAAGAACAATGAGAGTTCATTTTATTTGGGCTCTATAATAGAGTATGGAAGAAACGGAAAACAATTTTTTAAAAAAACTTCTATTGTGTGTGTGTGCACACTTGTATGTTTGAGTGTATGTGTATGGAATCTTCCTTATTTGTGTGCTTTATACCTGGAAAGATAATTTCATAGGTAACTAATCCATAAATGTTTATTTACATTCTTATGTAGGGGAATTCCATTCTTTCTAGAACTAATTTTTAGTTTATTTAAAATAAAGTATTTATTACTTAATAGGTTAAAAAGTATTGGGTACACCTAATGTAAAAAATAACTTTAAGGGAATTACTCTAATTATCTTTAGAGCTAGAAGACTTTTTAAACTTACCATGGTCTCTTTCTCTTCGTTCTCATAGCTAAAACTTCTTTATCTCCTACATCTCTTACTTCTTGTGTCTTGTTTTCTCATTTCAAAAAAGGTCCTCTGAAAACTAGCTCTTAAAAATGAGTTGTTAATTTGTCTGGCTTAATATTAGTTAGAGCTTAGAAATGCAGAGATCTCATCATCCTTTATGCTAACAAATGTTTCTTTATATATGTATGTCTCTTCTACTCCTCCATGAGTTTCTTGATGGTAAGCTTGAGTGTCAATCATTTTTGTAATCCTAGTATAAAATATGACTTTTAGCATATAACAGGTACTTCATAAATGAAGAAATGAAAAAGGAATGAACAAATACATTCACAGTCATAGGAAGCTATATAGTAAATTCTATAAATAAGGCAGAAATGTGCCAACGAGCGCCATAACTAGCTACTCATTGAAGACACTGCATTCTCTATTAATTTAAAATAGAAATATTTTCATTGAATGTCTGATGTTTCAAATGGCTGAAATATTTTCTTTAAGGTTTGAAACCAGAATTATACTCTGAAAAATCATTTTAACGTAAGTCTTTGAAGGGAAGCAAAACATAGTTTTCCTCTACCTTTTTAGGTTCCTTGATTGAATTATGAATTAAATTGAAATAAGACAGAATAACAAGAGGAAAACAATATTTAATTATGTACGTACACATGGGAATCCCACAAAATATGAAACTGAGAGAAAAGTTAGATGATTGAAACTTTTATTGCATCCTGAGCTACAGAAAAAAATAAGGGCTTGAGTTTTCTAGAGGGTACTGTTGACAAGACGTGAAAGTGTATAGGAAGAAAGCGTATGGTGAATAAAGATTTTCTTTTTCTTTTTTTTTTTTTGAGTTGGAGTCTCACTCTTGTCACCTAGGCTGGAATGCAGTGACTCGCTCCTGGCCACCGCAGCCTCCACCTGCCGGATTTAGGCGATCCTTCCACCTCAGTCTGCCAAGTACCTGGAGCTACAGACGCACGCCACCACACCCGGTTAATTTTTTATTTATTGTAGAGACGAGGCCTCACCAATTTGCCTGGGTTGATCTCGAACCCGCGGGCTCAGGCAATCCTCTCGCCTTGGCCTCCCAATGTGCTGGGATTATGGGCTGAACCACCATGTCCTGTCCGGCCTAAAGATTTTCTTGTTATGCAAACAAAAAAAATCTCTCAGGTAATAAAAGTTGTCTTGAAGCAATCCTTAGAAAAATAGGTGACTATCTGGGCAGGGTTTCAACCTGCAGTTTCCTCTCCAGTGATCAAAATTAATATTTCCTGGTTGATAAGATTCTTGGGGAAAGGGTTGGTGACAATAAAATTCTTTTTGGAAGACCCCATCTTTAGGCAGATAAGGAAAGTTTAGAAAAAGCCTCTGCCTAAATTCCCTGTTCCCCAAATATCCTCAGTTCAAAGTAATTAGCATACCAAACCATCACATTTTGAAATGGCATTTCCGAAATGCTTTCATCCTCATAATACTCAATTCCATGAAGCAATGTTTAGGATATATAAAAGATGAATAACTATTTTTTTCCTACCATCCAAAGGGGAGAGAAAGCTGGCAACCATAGCAAACTCTTATAATCCGAACATGAGTTTTTATAATATTTATTTTTATTATAGCTCAAACATTCTTTCTTTCACTATGGAGAATTTGAGGTTTACTGCAGAATAAGTTGCAATTTATTTATGGCTGAGGAGACCATGAGAGGAGATGCAAATTTTAATGAATAGATTGTGAACTTTTTTCTTTTTTCTAAATGCAAATATCACTTAGAAGCCCCTACATTGTTACTTAAAGTATAAACTTCAATAAATTATCAAATCACTAGGTTGTGTTATCTTAAAATAATTTTAGAGAAAATATAGACAATGTGTATTATTAAAAAATGTGTTGCAATTGACCTTTGAAAAAACTTAATTTTTGTTCAAAAACAAAAGTCATCTTCAATGCCTACATTTAAAAAATACATTCAACAAATTGTGATAGCAAACAGAAATTATTAATATTAGTTCATTCCAAATTGTGTAGTCATGACTACTTCTACTTGAGTAGAATCAGATGTACAAAAATTTAAAATTTTAAAATATCCATTACTTATTCATTTATGAATGTTATTGTGAGTGGCCTATATAGTGTAGTGTTTGTTCATACACAATTAGAGAAAGATCTTAGAGCACATTTGATAGATCAAAATTTTAAAAGTTTTTACTTTGATGGAAATTTCAATATTTTTGAAGCTACATTTCAACTTTGTGAAATTTATTTTTAATGAATATTTTATGTATTATTTTCTATAGCAAATGCAATTCAGAAAGCATTTTTTTCACTTGGGCAATGACAAAAGAGTCTGTTATAAACTCCAGTTTCAATAGTGTTCATTTGCTTACATTCATACATTCATCCAATTACTTACCTGTTAATTTTCAGTCAGTCAGTATACTTTTTCTGGACATCTGCATTGTGCCAGGTACTGCTCTGGGTATTAGAGATACAAAGTTGAATAACAATAATGATCTTTTAGAAGCTTAATGCTTACCATAGGAAATGTTGGAATAAATAGAACACATTCTGGAATAAATAGAACACAAATTGTAAGTGCTATAGAAATGCTATCGAAATTCTGTAAAAATGCAGAATAACAATCCAAGAATGATCTCATAAAAAATGACACTTGAGCTGGTTCTTGAAGGATAAGTAGAAAACTTCTAGGTTAAAAAGAAGAAAAATTCTAAGAAAAAAAAATGTGCAAATGTCCTAGATATTCAGGGCAAGAACTTCAAAAGTATGGTGGCTAAAGCCACTCTATCTTGAATGCCAATCTGCCATGTTGACTTCTGATTAATCTCAGTTTTGAGAAGGCCACTGATTTCTATTTTAGCTATTGTTCCTTGTGTAAGAGTATGTGCTCACTGTAAATCTTACCCTTAGGTCAAAACAACCCTGACTGTAAATCCTGCTTTTAAGCAATTCACATAGCCTTCTTGCCTTCCTTGTTCCCTGAAGGGATTGACTTCAGTTGTCCTACACACTCTTGTCCTATGGTATATAATCCATGGTTCTGGGGGATAATAGCATATGGATCCACTATCTCATCTAGTGACTGCTCAGGACATGGTTTCTGTTCATAAATTTCTATTAAATGTTTCTTTCTGGAAACTGGATTTGCCTGCTTTTTCTTCAACCTCTCTGCCTCCTTGGACTTTGGGGTAGGTTTGTATATACCTACTCACTGCAGAATAAAAAGGCAAGAAAAAATTGTATTATGGTTGCAAAAGAAACTGACCAAATACATTAGCTGATTAAATGTGATGCTTTAGGGACAAGAAGAATTCAAGTTTGATTCTCCGGTTTCTAATTTAGAAAACTAAGGATATGATGATAAAGTTAATTGTATTAAAATGCATAAAGAATTGGGAGAAAGTAGTGAGTTTTGTTTTCCAGTTTGGAAATGATTGAGTGGAGATATCCAGAAAATCACTGAAAATGTGAGGTTGTAAATAGTTTTTGCCTCAGAAAAAAAACCAAGTTTTTTTGCTTGCTTCTGATCAACAATTTAGACTTATTTTGCTATCAAATAGAGCAGGGTTTCTCAACCTCAGCACAATTGAAATTTTGAGCCAAATAATTCTTTACTGGGGGGGGTGGGTGTTGTGAGCACAGTAGGACATTAATCACCCTGACTGGCCTTAACCCATTGTATGTCATTAGAACTGGGATTCAAGTTGTAAAAATCAAACATCAGACATTGACAAATGTCTCCTGGATATGGTGGGAAGTGGGGAAGGAGCAAAATATCTCCCAGTTGTGAACCACTGTTTTAAAGAGACGAATATTCTTAAAGATAAGAGAGATAAAATTTCAAGCTATTCTCATAAGGTTAACAAGAGTTCTACAAAGAAATAAGCATTAATCAGGCTGCACTTTGATCCACTTTTTTGTAACTGAAATCAAGGTAACATTATATACTGATAATTTACATCCCATTGTTCCAATAGATAGGATTTCTGACATGAAAATCATAAAGCTTTTGTTTAAGAATTGCTTAAGATGTTTTTCAGATCCCAAACTCCAGCAAAACAGCTGACACCAACCGTTTAAAGACCCCCCACTGAGGAATGGAATAAACATGAGAACAATTTCTTCATTTTCGTGTTCCATGACTTTACCTTATACTTTTTAATCAAGCAAAAATCTCCACACTTTAGCCCACTTCAAAAACCCTTAAAAAATTCTTGCCCCAAAATCTTCAAAGAGATGAATTTGAGGTTTCCTCTTATCTCCTCATTTGACAGTCCTATAATTAAACCTCTTTCTCTGCTGCAATCTTGTGTCTTGGCATATTGACTTGCTGTGCATGTTAGACAACAAACCTATTATGGTTACAATTAGCATATATGAACAAGATAGACCATAATTAATTTTTACATATTCAAAGGAAATATAAATCTCTGGAACTAGGTCAGTCATGGACACCTTCCCAAAACAAACAGGATTTGAACTTGTCTAAAACAAAATAAAATGAAAAAGAGGTGAATAAACAAATGGGCAGTGGAAGGCAAAGAAAAAAATATGATGAAAAGAGTAATTATTCTAAGGAAAAGTTTACCAGAATTATTTTCTTTTTAGTATGCCAATGAGTGCCTATTATCAATTTGGAATAATAAGACACTAGTGTTAAGAAAACTACTAATGAAAACTGAAAGAAAAATTAATGTTCCAAACAAATCTTGTTCCTTAAAATTTTAAGATATTACTTGGCCAAATTAGCTTTAGTATTTTACCAATTCAAGAAATTATAAAACTTTTTAAATTAAATATTTTATTTTGAGAGAACAATAGATTCAACTGCAATTGTAAGAAATAATGCGAAAATCTCATGTACCCTCTACTCAGCTTCCCCAATGATAACATCTTGCAAAACTATAGTGTAATTACAACCAAGAACTAGCATCATATAGTCAAGATACAGAACATTTTCATTACCAAAAGTATTTCCCCTGTTGTCCTTTTATAGTAAAACCTATCTTCCTTTTCACCTGTCCCTAACTTCAGTCAAATGCTAATCTGTTCTCCCTTCCTAAAATTTTGTCAATAATATTGTATGAATGGTGTCATTTAGTATGTAACCTTTTAAGACCTTTTTTCTTTCTTTTAAACCCAGTTTAATTTCCTGGAGAACCATCGAAGTTGTTGCATGTATCAATTGACAGTTATGATTGCTGAGAAATATTTTATGGTATGCATGTATTACTGTTTGACTTTTTTTTTTTTTTGGCCAGTTTTTAGTTGCTTTTTGCTATTATGTATAAAGTTTTTACAAACATTTATGCACACATTTTTGTGTAAACATGATTTATTTCTTTCTGATAAATGCTCAGGAGTGCAATTGCTGGGTCGTATGGCAATTGTGTGTTTGATTTTATAAGAAGCTGCAAAACTTTCAAGTGGCTGTATCTTTTATATTTTCATTAGCAAATGTGTGAGTGATCCAATTTCCCCATATCTTTACCTGCATTTGAGGTTGTGACTAGTTTATATTTTAGGCCTTCTGATAAGTCTGTAATGATATTTCATTGAGGTTTTAATTTGCATTTATCTGATGACTCACAGTGTTGAACGTTTTTCCTGCTTACTTGTCTTCTGCTTATCTTCTTTGTTAAATAACAAGTCTGTCTGTGTCTTTGGTCAATTTTCTAGTTAGATTGTTTGGCCTATTTTTGGACTGTGGTTTCATTGACAGTTGAAATTTTAGACTTCACCAGGCATGACAGTCTGGTACCTCTAGGTGGAGGAAGGAAGCCTCCAACCTACATTGTTGAAGAATGCTTCTCAGTGCTGGTCTGAGGATTCTCTTTGGACAAAAATCGATTCTGGGTGGGGGCAGCTTGTTGAAGCATGATCCCCTTTATAGTTCCACAGGACCACTTCTGTTTTTGTATCTCTCTGCAAGGGTATGAAGTCTCAAGCATGATGATAATGACTACAGTGAAAAATAAGGACATTTCTCTGACCACTTATTGTCAGCATTGATGCCTTTTGATCCTCCTTGAAGGTGTTTTAGGCTAGCTTGGTTTTCTTAGTGGGATGCTTGTTCTGTCCATGGGAGTAATGAGCCTACTTGCTCTGTACTTTCTTGATGTCAGGAAATGCTGGTACGGGTGGTCTTTTCTGGTTGGTTTTTGTGCAGGAGGGAAAAGAAACCCTGCACTTAAGTGCTTTCAGTCTTTAGGTCCTAAACCAGTTATTTCTCTTACTGTCTTTCAGATTTTTCCTCTGTGTCAGAGGTGCATTTAGTCCATTCACATTCAGGTTAGTTATTGAAATGTGGGGGTTTATCCCTGTCATGATCAGTAGCATTTCTATACATCAGTAACACTGAAGATGAAACCAAATTAAAAGATCAATCCTGTCTACAATAGCCACACACACACACACACACACACACACACACACACACACACACACACACACAAATATGCTTAACCAGAGATGCAAAAAATTTCTACAAATATGACTAGAAAACACTGATAAAAGAAATTATAGATGACACAAATGGAAGAACATGCCTGCTCATGGATTAGAAGAACACATATTTTTTAAATGACCCCTTTTCCCAAAGCAATTGAGAGATGCAATATAATCCTTATTAAAATACCAAAATCATTTTTCACAAAACTAGAAAAAACAACTCTAAATTGTAAATAGAACCAAAAAAGAGCCTGAATAGTCAAAGCAATTCTAAGTAAAGGAAACAAAAATGGAGTCATTATACAATCTAAATTTAAATTACATTATAAGACTCTAGTAACTAAACGTTGCATGAAACTGGTACAAAAATAGAACATTGGAACAGAATAAAGAACCCAGAAATTATGCCACAAATCTACAAACCAACTGATTTTTGATAAAGTCAACAGAAATAAACAATGAGGAAAAGATACCTTATTCAATAAATTGTGCTGGGAAAAGTGGCTAGCCATATGTGGATGAGTAAAACTGGAGGCTTGCTTCTCATCATATACAAACATTAACTGAAGAAGGATAAAAAACTTAAAAGCAAAACCTGAAAATACAAGAATCCTAGAAGAAAACCTAGGAAATACCTTCTAGACATCATCAGCCTAGACAAAGAATTTATAATAAAACCCCAAAAGCAATTGCTACAAAAACAAAAGTAGACAACTGGGATTAGTTAAACTAAAAAATTTCTGCACAGCAAAGAAAAAATTAACAGAGTTAACAGAAAACCTATGGAGTGAGAAAAAAATTATTTGCAATGTATGCCTCAAAGAACAAATATACATAATCTACAAGAAACAAACAACTCAATATTAAAACAACAAAATCTTGGAGTGGGAACCAGCCACAGAGACAGGACACTGAGGCCTCTTACCAGGAAATGGCGTTTGTTCCTGCCAGCACCAGCTCAGCAGATTTGCATCCAAAGGCTGTGTCCCAAAAGCAGTGAGGCATTGCCTTATATATTATTTCTTTACATTATAACCTCTTTGTCTCCCTTATAAGATTACAGTTTGGCATTATTCATTTGATTGGATATTTTGTAGCTCGAGGCTGTAGTTAGCATTACATGCTACACACTGATTAGTTTTACTTAATTATTTCATTTCCATGTCCTATTTGCTGATTGGCTTACAAGATCACTGTCCTGATTGAATTCTGCCAAAAGTTTGAACATGTAGCCCTCCAAAGTGAAAAGCCCGTGAAAAGAGTAGCACAAAGAACCAGGAAATAACATAAGGAAATGAGAAGTAACTTAAATAAAAACAAGAAGTAAGGTAACTTATAAAAATGAGAAGTAAAGCAACTTATATAAGAACAAGAGGTAACATATGGAAGTAACACAAGGAAATGAGAAGTAACTTGCATAAAAACAAGAAGTAGGGTAACTTATAAAAACAAGAAGTAAAGCAACTTATATAAGAACAAGAAGTAACATATTTTCTTTTTCCTGACTTTTATCTCTGCATTTTTGCTTTTGCAGAGGGGCCCCTGCCTCAATCTGGATGAGGAGTTTTGTTCCAGTTTTATCATGTGTTAGTTGTATGATTTGGATGTTCACTACATTTTTGTTAAATTAAACTAAGTCACCTTTTTGTAAAGCTCTAATTTCTTTATCTGTAAAATGAGTGTAATGGAATGTTGCTTGGCACTCTAGTTTTTAAAAGCTACCTGCTAGCAGGAAGACAAAGGTGCCATTTTTTAAATGCCAACAAATTTTGTTTCTCTAAATATAAAAGTTTAAATTACTCTTGAGGGAAGATTGCTGTCATTTGTAACAGAGAAATCATTTAATATGTCTTTTTATGCCCAAAGTAAATCTCAGATTTTAATATATAATTGAAAATAAGCTTAAATTGCTTTGCAGAATAATGCGGCAATTTTTCAAATTAAGTTAACTTTCTTGGAATTTAGAGTTGTAGAAAGCAGGACCTTGGGCAGGGAGGATATGCTCAAGGAGATTCCCAAGGGATAAAAGTGAGCTAGTTAAGGTTATTAGATCTGTAAACTCTAAGAAAAACTTCATCCAGTTTTAAGTTTCTGTATGTCATAATTTCATTCCCTTATAACCAAGGATTTAGTAAAATCTTATTAAAGATTACATCTAGAAATTGGCGTTTGCTGTAGAAAATTGAGGGGAAAGTGTCAGTTCACATTTTGGGTAAAGATGTATAAGGAAGAGCCACAGAAGCTTGTGGAAACCAGCTTTCAATTCAAAAGTATGGCCTTCACAAGTGTAGAGTCTGGCTAAGGTAGCAAGGGACACTCCAGATGAATTTGTAGTTTGGTTATGAATAGTCCTATAAATATTTCAGGAAGAAAATATAGTTAAAAGCAAGCAAACCAAAGTAACTCTTGAAATCAAACAGCATAAAACATTTTATATTTTAACTTAAAAAGGATGAGTTATTTTTAAAGTATTGAGCATTTATGTCACTTGGTTATAAGAAGAACTTTACAGTTCCTAACTGATAGACTTGATGTAAAGGTCAGAAGAGATTATATATGTGTAAAGTACTTCGCACATGATAAATTGCTGTGCAAATTTAAGAAATCAATTAACATATTATGGCTATAGACAATAAGGTAGTTTAGATTGTGATTTCTAAAGTGGTTTTAATGAAATATTTTGTACCTTTAAGAAAGAAAATGCAAGGTAGTTGGGTCATTATAAACTAAAACTTCCTTGTGTTTAGCAAAAAAGGGCTAAGGAATATGCTTGATTATAGGTAAGTTTGTCCTTGATGTCTCCTCTCTCTCTCTCTTTTTTCTCTTTAGGCCACAAGTACTCTTCACTCTTCTGTTACTTAGAATTCTTCATTGGCCAGAGTCCATTCAGCCAAACTTACCATCTTAAGACTTTTCCTTCTCAGACCTTCTCCCTGACATGGCTTGAATATTTTTCCTCTTTTACTCTCATGTTGAAATTTGATCCTCATTGTTGGAGGTGGGGCCTGGTGGAAGGTGTTTGGATCATGGGACAAGATGCCTCATGAATGCCTTGATGCCTTCCTTGAAATAATGACTTTGTTTTCACTCTGTTGGTTCACATGACAATTGATTGGTGAAAAGAGCCTGACACCTCCTTTCCTCTCTCTCTTTTTCCCTCTCTTGTCATGTGACATACCTCCCCCTGTTCACCTTCCACTATTCAAGCTTCCTCAGAAGCTTCCTGACCAAAAACAGATTATCAGCGTCAAAGTGCTTCTTGTACAGCCTGCAGAATCATAAGCATAATAAACCCCTTTTCTTTATAAATTTCCCAGCTTCAAGTATTTTTTATAGCAACACAGATTTAGACACTCCCAACTAAAAAACTTGGTATTTCAGTCCAATGATTTTGTGTTACTTGATAATTAATCAGATTTAATAAATGCATAAATATTTATAGGGTATTTATAATATACAACTTATATATCTAATATTTATAACATTCAACCATATTCAGTTGTAGCCGAAAATTATACTATATAATTTTTTAATGCTTATAGATCTTGTGACTAACACAATTATTTGCAACCTATTTTTGTGTTCATGTTAACAGATATTAATATGTTACATGTAAGTATGTAAAATGTACCTTTTTTATAACCCAGTTCTTTCTTTAAAATTTTTTATTATTTTATTTTATTTTATTTTGAGTTGGAGTCTTACTCTGTCACCCAGACTGGAGTGCAATGGCTACTCCCGACCACTGCAGCCTTGACCTGCTGGGTTCCGGCGATCCTTCCGCCTCAGCCTTCCAAGTAGCTCGGCTAATTTTTGATTTATTGTAGAGATGAGGTCTCGCCAAGTTGCCCAGGTAGGTTTCGAACCCACGGACTCAGGCAATTCACTCATCTCGGCCTCCTAAAGTGCTGGGATTTCAGGCTGAGCCACTGAGCCTGGCCAAAATTTTTATTTTAAAGATGTGGGGTACAATTCAGAGTTATGTATACAAATGTTGATTATGCAGGTACCCTGGTTGATGAGGTTTGCCCCTCCATCCCCTGGCAGTTTCCCTCAACTGCCAATCCCATCCCCCCACTCCCACCCCCCAGCAGTTTCCCACTATTGCCTATACTATATAATTTAATGTTACATACAAAAAAGCAGGAAAGTTAATATTTATCAAAACAAAATTTTTACCAAACACTGAATTGGATTATTTGCTATTATTTCATTTAACTTTAAAATAGCTCCTGGATATAGGTACTGTAATTTGATGCTGAATAGAATTTGCATTTTCAAAGAGGAATGTGTCAATCTAAGTGATTATGTATGTCTTGGTAAAATTTTAAGGTTTTTGAGGCAGAGGATGACATGAATGTCTTCTTCAAATTGTCTCACAAATAAACCAACTCCAGTTGTTTGTTTCTTTGCTTGTTTTTTAAACAAGTGTTGCTCTGATACTCAGAATGGAGTACAGTGGCATGCTCATAGCTTACTATAGCCTTGAACTCCTGGACTCAAGCAATCTTCCTACCTTAGCCTCCCAAAGTGCTAAAACTACAAGTATGTGTCACCATGTCCGACTAATTTTTTTAAAATGTATTTTTTACTTTTTTGAAGAGACAAGATCTTATGTTGCCCAGGCTACTCTTGAACAAGTGATCTTCCTGCTTTGTCCCTCACCCTCAAACTCTGGGATTACAGACATGAGTCACTGTGGCCAGCCTACTAGTTTTTTTGTTTGCTTGTTTGTTTTTAAATTATTTTAAAGTTAACACTAGTTTATATTTTGCTACTTTCATTGTTGTCCTTATTCATTTGTCATGGGTTCCACACATTTATCTCATCCCTACTCCTTACCAGCTATGTACTACAAACTGTAAGAGGATTAGTAAAAACAAATAGTGAAATTGAAAACAACTGTCACCTAATCCTTAGAAGATAGATAACCTCATTGCCCTGTTCTTCATATGACCATTTTATGGTCTCTCATGACAATATTAAAGCCTAAATTGAGTCCTGTGAATTTATATCTGCTTACCATTCTTACTATCAAAAAGACACTGCCTCTATTACAGAATATGCATTCCTAAATCCCTATGTGGCATGCTAGTTGCATAAATACAATTAGATAACCAGTTAATGTTAAAGAGTGTTTCACTCAGGTCTTTTACAGACTTTGATATATACACTGGAGATGACTCTTTGCCATTGCAATTGTGGTACTTGTTTTTCTCTGTAAGACATTCTCTCAGATGTCTTCAAATTACTATGTTCTGTAACCTGAATCCTTGATTAACTTGAATCCTTAGTACAGGGGTACTTGGTAACCAAAGGTAAATTTAGACATCCTCTTTGTTCCCCTGTCTTGTTGAAAAACTTTCAAAAATACCCTAGTGTGATAAACAAGAAATTGATTTTCATTAGGTTAAATAACCTGTCCAAGATTGCAAAAAAGGCAATAACTGAACTATATTTAAATTCAAGACTGACTTACAAAGCTCATACCCTTTATAGTGGGTAAGTTATTTTAAAGTTGTGCTTTGGGGGAGTTTTCACAAAGTCTACCAGGTGCATTTATAATTCTCTGTGTGTATGCTGAAAGGGTAACAAATTCTGAAAATGGAATGAGTATTTCTTACAAAATAGTTAAGCAATTTTTAGACAAACTTTGATCTGATTAAGAACTCTTTTAAGAAATTAGTACCAGGTATCTTTGTTAGACCCTAGCAAAAACAGCCTAGACTTTCCTTCACCCATTTAAGCTCTCTGGCTTGGGTATAAATTAAATTGACATAAGACAGATTAGCGGTAGAAAAAAATCATTATAATTACCTGCACAGAAACACCACAAAAATATGAAACTCAAAAAAAAACCCCAAAAAACCAGATGATCAAAGCTATAGCATCCTGAATTATAGAAAGGAATAGGGGATTGGGGCTTCCAGTGGTGGTAAAGAAAAATTATGAGAGGATAAGGGAAAGAATGTGTAGTGAATAAAGTTTACCTTATTATATAGCTACAAATCTCTCAGGTGATAAAAGTTGTCTTAGAGCAGCTCACTTCCTGATATAGATATCCTTATTAATGAAAATTACCTTTATAGATGTAAATTTTTTTTTAAAGGGCAATTTTTCAAAGCTACTTCCGTGTCTGCAGTTTCCTTAAAAAAAAAAGAAAACAAAAAGTTCGAAATAATTATTATGCCAAAGAGGTATATTTTGGGTGGTGTATTTTGATTTCCTGCAGTCCTATTTTGGGGTGCAGTGTACTGAGCCTCAATATCCCTGTGCTTTAAAGGATCCCATTCTGGACTTCTTGAGGGCATGTCACTCTCTCAGCATGAAGATATTACCAGCTAAGAGGATATGTCCACTTGAGTTCTCTAGCCCCTACCTCTTTTATAGAACATTCTCTACCATTGTAAAGAATTTTAGGAAACCCTACATCAAAATATGTCACTTTGTATGTTGATTACTTTGAACTGAGGGCACTTGAAAGACTGTAGTTGCAGGGAGAGACTTTCCCATAGCTCCTCTTGTCAGATCCTCCAAAAGAAACTCAATTGTCATCAATCACCTCCCTGGGGGTTTTATTAACCAGGGAAGATTAATTCATCACAGGAGAGGAAGACTAAAGTCAGCATCACACTTAGACAGACTGCTGCAAATTATCAGTATTCTTCTAAAGACTCATTCATCTTTCCCCACAATCATTTATTCTCCCCTAAGTTGCCAGCCATCCTCTCTTCTCTATCTTCTGAATTTTGGGGTATTCATCTTTCTTTCCTGTGATGTCCCATGCATAAAATAAATTTATACTAGAGGACCCCCCAAAACTGGACTTATCTTTTGAAGGGTGAGCCCCTTGTAGTACAGGCTTTCCCCACTAAGTAAGAGTTCTAGGAACCCATCAGCAACAGTGTACCAGCTAGCATTGTTGTGAGAAGCTGCATTTGGCTTCAGTGAGATTTTTGGAGATTCTTTCAATACATTTGCCTATTTCACGATGGGTGATTTATGAACACACCTGCCCACACCATGTTGAGTGTTCAGCAGTTTTTGACTAAAAATGGCATGACCCCTGTGCCCCAGCCACCCTATTCACTCAATCTTGCCTTGAGCTGACTTTTTTGCTTGTTTTCTGCGATGAAAAAAGTCCTCAAAGGGAACCGTTTTGCTAATGTGGAAGAGGTGAAATCAAAAACAGCAGAAGCACTGAAAGGCATCACAATTGACGTGTTCAAAACTGTTCTGAGCAGTAGAAAAAGCATCTCAATAGGTGTATTGCATAAAACAGAGAGTACTTTGAAGGTGATTAAAGTTGAAACATGAAAGAATACGCAATTTCTTATAAATAAATTTCAATTTTTGGGGGGTCCCTCCTCATAAGTCTTTTCTCTTGTTGATTTGTCTCTTGTCTTTTTATTTTGTAGACTCAGTTATCAAACCCTCAGAGACCAAAGAAAATGTCTTCCCTTCTCCACAAATGGAATCTGAGATATTTTCTGCCCAAGTTGCTCTGAGCCTGCTTTCAAGGTTTGCATGAACTTTCCCCCTGAGTTCATCCAACTAAGTTAGAACATCTACTGGTGTGCAAATTCGTAGGTTTGAGGTTTAGCCAAGTGGTAGCTGAAGGCAAGAGTGGCGATGTCAACAGTTTAGATATGCAAGCTTGTTGTCCACCACATACCTGTATTCAAGACTCATTGAGATACATTTAGGAAAACCAAGGGTGGAAAGAGATAAGAGACAGGTTGTGAATGGCTTTTCAGGAATTACCACCTCCAATGAATCTGAGAATATTGTGCTAAAATCTGGCCCTTTAGGTCTTTACGAAAGTGTATTTTGTCAATAAAAATATATTTGGTTAACAATTTACATTTATTTGTAACATTTAAATATTTATTCATAGATGATGTGGACCTGCATGTTTACTCTTGCCTTAGGCCATGCTAACATTAAGGGTGAGTTTGTTGGTTCCTATTTTAACCTCTTATCAGCGTAATATAAATCAGGTGTCAATTAATCTCTAAACATAAATTATTGTTCTTATATCCAATTTAGCATATATATATTTTTTGAGTTGGAGTCTCACTCTGTCTGCTGCCCAGGTTGGAGTTCAGTGGCACACTCATGACCACCGCAGCCTTGACCTCCTGGGCTCCGGTAATCCTTCCACCCCAGCCTTCCAAGTAGCTGGAACTACAGACATGTGCCACCACACCCTACTACATAATTTTTTAATAAAATGTTCTTATAGAGGATTACCTTTGAATTGACCTGCTTGAGGTCTCTCCTATTGTAAGTTTGAAATTATACTTTGGCATATATTTATAACTGTTGAAAAATTATTTTAAAACACTCAAACCCCAATTTCAACCAAACACATTCTGCTTTTAGGACAGACATATACACCAGTTAAATAGAATAAATATCCTATAAATAAACCTTTAAAAATATGAGGGTGCTGCCCCCAAAATGGTGTATTTATTCTTACATGTTTAAACTTTAGTCACTTTCAGAGTACTCTCTATTTGATGCAAACACCTATTAAGATGTGTTTTCCACTGCTCAAAACAGTTTTTGAACTTACCAATTTTGATGCATTTTAGTGCTTCTGGTATTTTTGGTTTCACCCCTTCCACATTAGCAAAACATTTCCCTTTGATGATTTTATTCTTCCAGAGAAACAAAAACAAGTCACTTTGGATGACATCAGGTGAATATAGAGGGAGAGGCATAGGGGTCATGCTGGCTTTGGTAAAAAACTGCTGAACATTCAACATGGTATGGGCAGGTGTGTTATGGTGGAAGAACCAGTCACCTGTTTGCCAAATATTGGGATGTCTCTTGAGAACAAGGCCTCTCACAAGAACACTAGTGGACATACTGATGCCAATGGGTTTCTAGAAGACTTATCTAGCAGGGGAAACCTGTACTACAAGGGGCCCACCCTCCAAAAGATAATTCCAGTTTTTTTAGGGGGTCCCCTCTCATATATTATTTTTAAAATTTTGAATAATAACTTATTTGACCCAAAGTTTTCCTAGCTATATTAAATGATTGAAATAATAATTGTTGGGGCTCAAATAATGATACCCTAAAATGAAGACCTTGGAAGTAGCCTAAGAAACAAGTTATTCTCTGACCTTCTTCTGCTCTCCTATCTCTGCCCCTCATTTTCTCCTGAGGCTAATCATAGTGTTATAGGCGGAGGATCTGGGACTGGGGATTTTTTACATTTCTCATGTTTGATTCAAAGTTATCTATCTAAATGTACCTAGTAGCTTCTTTGATTGCTGTAACTTCCTTTTCTTCCCTAAGAAACCATCAGCATGATTAGGAAATCTTGGGTCATGCTGAAACTGCTTGTAGGCCTTCTTAATTCAGTCTCAGGAGTGGATGAAGGAGGATTAAGAAAACTTGAGTCATGCCCTTGTTAATTTAGCCTTAGGGATGGGTGAGAGACTAAGGAGTATAAATTCTGAGTAAATTGCACCATCTCTGAGCAGGTTTTTGGTAATGACACTGCCTGTATCCCCTCTAATTGGGTTGCAGAAATAAACTCACTTTTCTCCAAGGTTCTGCCTCTTGTTTTTGATTTACCATGAGCTGGACTAATCCATCCAGGAAAAAATTTCGTGACTCTGTGGGAAATTGCTGCTTGCAGCAGGCTGGTTTTGGCAGGAAGGTCCCTCAGAAACTCCCTGTAGATTGCTGGGGACCTTTTAGCCCCAGGAACTTTTCAAGGTATATCCTCATTGACCACAGTCAATGTCTCTTTGCAATTAACTGGGAAGAAAATGGAGACTGGGAATGAACGTGCTTGTGGGTAAGTCAGACCAGATTGTAAACTGGAAGTTTAATCCCTTCTCTTGTGGGCTTTTAATAATCACTTGCAGGCATCAGAGAAGGTGATTGTAACTCATTTACCTTTCTTGGATATCCTTTGATTTCGCTGTTTGTACTTGCCTGTTTTTTCTTTGTCTTTTGTTTTAATATGGGCAATAACAAGTCTATTCCATTAGGCAGTCCTTTGGGACAAATACTGTCTGATTAAAATCAATTTGGGTACCCGCCTAAAAATCAAACCGCTATGGATACTGTTTTTCCCAAATTTTTATCCACAGCCCTCATTAGATTACCTGTTGGGGCAAACATAATTTAGTCATGTAAACAGACTCCAATTTTGTCAGAGATATAATTTGGATTTAGCTATTCTTTATAAAATGGTGAGTTTGTTGCTATTTCATGGCTAGAATTTCCAAGGAAAGAGCTATCGTATTTTTGTTTGTATGTATGTATGTCTGTTTAAATGTGTTCATATACATGTACATGTTGTGTGTTATGCTTAGCCTTCTACCAAATTGGCTTATAATACTTGGAGTACTCATAAGTTAAATAGATCTAAGTGCTTTTCAACTTTACATGACCCTAATGATCTTTTTTGTGTGATTTTTGACAAGCAAGACTGAGTTAAGATTGTTAATTCAATGGAAACTGCTGAATAATGTGAGCTATTGGCAAAATACTGTATTTAACTTTAAGGTCCTTATTTAGGTGAATACCTGATATTCACAGGCTAGAAAAATGGTTTAAAATTGTAAAAAATAACTTAAAATGATGATTAACTTTGTCTAACATTTCAGCTTTCATGAGTACTTAAACAAAATTTTTAAAATGCATAAGTTGAGTAAATATAAATGAGATAATATATATGGGCAAGCTTTTCATGTAATTTGAAATCTTAAAATAGTTTTATAAACTCATTAAATGTCGCTTTCAATTAAGAAAGTGTAGTGATATGAGGAAACAGGTTTCTAAAATTGTGTTGTGGTTCTCATCTGCAAAATGCTAATATCTGACACGGTTAAGAATTTCTTGCCTCCTAGGTTTTAATCAAAAATTTAAGATTACTCTTATTTTTAAAAAAAATAATAATTTGGTCTAATTTGGTGGCTAATTAGCCTTTTCCTCATTTCCCCCAAGAATATTTACTCATGGTGCTGTGACAGCAGCATTTACCCCGAGATAACTCACATATTACTGTTCTAACCTTACCCCCAAGTTTTGTCACTACATATCTCTCACTTGTATTATTACTTTTGCATTGCTTTAGTATATCAATAGTCTTTGGAAGCAAATGACATTTTTCTATCTATAGCATTCTGTTTTTAGTAGTAGTGGTATTTTCATTTACAAAATATTAGAAGTAACTCCAAGAACTATTTTTATATGTTTTTTTTCAGATTCAAAGTCAGTCAGATTTACTTCAGCCTCAAAGAGTGTGTTTATATAAAATTAAATGAACATGGCCGTGAGTTGCATTTTTTTTTCTAAATGGGAAATGGGTTAAAGATTAGTTGTGGTTATGGATTTAGAAAATTTATTTAGGAAATAAAGTAGAAAGGAACCAGTAAGCAAGAGAGAGAGATGTGAAGGAAGTCATTGGTATAAAGATTCACTTTTCATTGGGAAGGTTACAAAGAAAGGACAATTTTACATGAGGAGGAATTTTATATGGTGAATTTTGTCCTACAGTAAAATAACTGAACATTTAAGACAGAAAAATGTATGAAGCAGAACAGAAAGTCCAAGCATGTTGTAGATGATGGACTGTGTAAGTTGTGATGGAATTTATGAAGGGGAATTTGTGAAGGACATTCTTGTATGTGGTTAAGTTGGTTGTAAATGAAGGAAATTGTTTGTAATAGTCTTTCTGAATTTTATTCTCCTATGTTGGGATGGGGTTTTCTTGGATGTTAATTTGTTTA
Source organism: Carlito syrichta (assembly GCF_000164805.1). NCBI lineage: Eukaryota > Metazoa > Chordata > Mammalia > Primates > Tarsiidae > Carlito > Carlito syrichta. The sequence goes on from NW_007249354.1 coordinate 356,598, forward strand.
TGGTAAGGTTTCAAGAGTTTTGATTTTTGGTTACTTCTATGACAGAAGCTCAAGTTTTATTGCATTTCATTGCTTTCAGTTTTTTTCTTCTTAAGAAGCCCTGAGATAGTGACTTTTATTCAGCTTTTTTCAGATTCTGTAACCTTTTGTTCTCCCTCCAGGTCTAATTGTAGTTGTGGTCTGATGCTGAAATGATTTATCTTGAAGGTCTGGAAAAGCAATGTTTTATTACTATGCTAAAGATTGGGCTGTAGTTATCTGCTCCTGAGAGTCTACCATCTCCCCACCTTTGACGAGCATAAGTCAAAGGTGGGCTTGAGTATCTGCCCTTGGCAGGAAACTTGATAAGTTTTTACAGGGATTATTATGTTAAAACATAAACAGAAAGTTGGGCTTATTGCCATTTCTACACCTTTGGTGAGCTTAGGGGTAGGCCTGTGTAATTGTCTCCAACAGGGAACTTGATATACTTTTACACGGATTATTGTGTTAAATCATGAGCTGAAAGGTGGGCTGATTACTATTTCTTCACTTTTGATGAGCTAAAGTATGGGCTTTTATTGGTAAGTCCAAATTCCAGCCCACAGGGTGGTCAAGCCTGTTGTGAAAATAAGGAAAAATGTTTGCACCCTTCTTATGTTGCCTTTAAGTTTTTTATTTCTTAGGAAAACTGAACTGTAAAAAAATTAAAATTTTTACTTCCATGTAACTTTTAGTATTGCTTTTAAAGTTTTGATAATCACCTTGATTAAATTAATATGTCTTATTAACTAATCCTCGTGCTGATAAGTTATAGGGCTTTGGCTCTTGGGATAGAAAAAGCAGTGACTCTTGCTAAATTACAACAATCAGAGCCTCATCTTCAGGCCCAGGAGAAAGTGACAATCCAATGAACTGTCTTTATGAGATACAGGGTCAAAACATATAATTATTAAATCTCTTTAGGCCCAGAGACTATCATAGAAGATGTGAGCATGTGAGAAAGTTTTGGTAATCACCTTGATTAAATTAAAATTATAAAATTTTAAAGTATCAAAATTATAAGGGCTAATTTTGAGAGATAAAATCAACTCAGAGTTGTACATGTCTCTTGCAAGTGCTGTGCCAGACACAGGAAAAAGAAAAAGACAAAATCAAGGGCCCGAATTATGATAGCTTGTAATATAGATCTGATCCAGGATGTTTGGATTTTTTTTTTCAGAATAAACTTTAGACCTGATTCCCTCTTGCCCTTAAACAATTGGCTATAAAATCAGGTTAATTCAGGTCCTTTCCTCATAATCCAACATCACTGATGTGAAAACTATTGTCACAAAATAGATAATTCTGGGAATATGTCTCCTAGCTCCATGGAACCTCATGTGGTAAATGGAGCAACCCTAGGAATGATCCTTCTTAGTGACATGGGACCTCCTGCTGTTTATTGGCCCACATGGACATTCTAAGAATGATTCTTGACCAATGGGGGGAACTGAGGACTAAACCCTACCTTTTTCTCTTACCAAATTCCTAACTAAAAGGCTTGAGAAGTCACTGCCTGATAAGAACTTTCCAGAATGGGTTTTATTACTCTAGATACTAAAATTTTTCTAACCTGTCTCTAGTGTAACACTGTGTAACAGATAAAGAAGGACAAACTGAAGAAATCAGTGACCTTTGGTGAATGGCTCCTGCCCCATCTGGATGCTGAAGACCACACTCTAGATCAGTCACTGAGGGACTATGATGCAGTATGCCCCTGAGGGATATGCATTCATATGTGGACAATGGATAATACCCTGGACCTTTAATTGTTTGTAAAAAGATATGGATTTGGGATGATATCTTTTGGAAAGGCTGGTTGTTTCAGTGTTTATTCATAGTGTGTATGAAAGTTTTTAAAAAATTGTTTACCTGTCTTCCTCAAGATCTGTAGCAGGAATCCCAGATGGAAACAGGTATCTTATTGTTTTTACCTTGCTGCCATAGTGGGAAATTGTGGCCCACCAAATGTGCTTAGAAATCTATCTAAAACACTTTTATAATTATTTCTAATGAAACTGCAAATTTTTTTTTGAGTTGGAGTCTCACTCCATCTCCCAGGCTGGAGTGCAATGGCACGTACACTCATGGCCATCCCAGTGTCGACCTGCCGAACTCAGGTGATCCTTCTGCCTCAGTCTTCCAAGTAGCTGGAACTATAGGTGCGTGCTACCATGCCAGGATAATTTTTTGATATATTGTAGAGATAAGGTCTCACCAAGTTGCCCAGTCTGTTCTCAAACCCGTGGGCTCAGGCAATCCCCTCACCTTGGCCTCCCATAAGTGCTGGGATTACAGACTTGAGTCACCATGCCCGACGTGCAAAATCTTAAGTAATTAATTTATTTCTTTAGATTTTTGGGTAAGGTAGTTTTAGACAATAGAATGGCTTTAGATTACATTCTAACTGAACATGATAGAATTTGTGTGACTATTAGTTCTTCTTATTTTTCCTATATTAATATGCCCACACAAGTAGAAAACCATCACTGAGAAAATAAGACAGCAAGCCACTAGGCCACAGCAGACCCTAGACCATCAAACTTCTTTCTTAGTCAGTGTCTTTGATGGAACTTTGGATTGGTTTTATAATTTATTTTCATGTATTCCCTCTGGCTTAAGAAGTATCTTTTCTGGTATAGGTAAATTAGTAACAACTGTCTTAATATGTGGATTATTATTCTATATGTTGTTTAAATGTTGTTTATCTTGTATGTTTAAAATTTCTGAGCTTATGACCAAAACTGCATATGATGCAAGAAAACAGAGGCAGTTCAAATGTTCAAAGAGAAAGGACCAGCAATGCCATGATAGAATCAAGGGTAAAACTGACAGTGGAAAATATTATAGGCCAAGGAAAGACTAAACAAAGACTAAGCAGTAGTAAACAATGAGGTGAGAGAAAACTGGTAGAGGGTGTTTTTGGGTTTTGGTAGCTAAATGCAGAATTTATTTTAAGGAAAAGAGGTTGATAGATTCATAAATACTGATAGAAGAACCTTGAAAGCCGTGCTAATGAATTTGAAAGTTACCTTATCACCAAAGAGTGTTAAAGCACTATAATCAGAAGAATGACATGATCGAATCAGACTTAACTTGGGGGGGGGGCATTGAGAAGGTTATAGAAGAAAAACAGAGATTGAAATCAGAGAATCAGTAAAGAGTTTATTGGCTAATAGAGGCCATAAAGGTCTCTGGAGAGATGGAAGCATATATTTGAGAAGCATTATATAAAAAGAACATGTAGAACTTTATAAGGACTTAATTAAAAGGGTGGGATAATTTAGGGATTCTTGCTTGGGCAAATAACTGGAAGTTTTATTTATTTATTTATTTATTTATTTATTTATTTATTTATTTATTTTTGTGGCAGAGTCTCACTCTGTCACCCAGGCTGGAGTGCAGTGGCATGCTCATGGCCACCACAACCTCTACTGGCTGGGCTCAGCCAATCCTTTCACCTCAGCCTTCCAAGTAGCTGGAACTACAGGTGCAAGCCACCATGCCAGGCTATTTTTTAAATTTTTTATTGTTTACTGTAGAGATGAGGTCTCACCATTTTTCCCAGGCTGGTCTTTAACCCCTGGGCTCAGGCAATCCTCTTGCCTCTGCCTCCCAAAGTGCTGGGATTACAGGTGTGAGCTACCACATCCAGCTATATGATTTATTAAGATAGGGATTATGAGAATAACATGTTTAAAGGCAAGGTGAAAAGAAGATGAGAAATTGTTTTCATTTATATGATTAATTTTATGATGAAAGTACCCAGAGAATAAATTAAAAATATAAAATGATGTCAACACCTAAAGGCGGACTGAATAATAAAGATAATGACCAGTGTAAATATAAAAAAACTATGTAAAATATTTTTTTTGTAACAAGTAGATTTTGCATAATTTATTGGTTATTGTTTCCCAAAAAATTTTCACATGGACTTTGTTTTAGTAATAATGCTTCCCATAGTAGAATCATGACTCTTAAAATATTTGTGTATATACATAGGTAGTTATAATTTATTCACTTTCTTAGGAGTTAAAAAGAGAAAAAGCTTCAATTGGTTTAATTAACAATAGCCTAACTTTTCTGGTGGGTTCTTTGATATTTCTTTCCTCATTTTTTTTTTTTCTTTTCGAATTTGAAAAAAAAAAAATGAGCTCTTAAATACAGATGGAAAATACTAATATCTTTAATATAAACTTTTACAGCAAAAGGTTATTGATATTAAATAATTTTATTAAATACTGACTTTCATTTCAAGAGAGGAGATATGAAGTCACTCAAGTCATCTCCTGCACTGACATGGTTCTTCAGCATCTGTTAAGAATTAGCTTCATGTGTCCCATGCTTGACGTCCTCAGTCACATGTCTGTGAAACATCGACATGTTTATTGCTTCATTTGAAATCCGGGGCCATATCCATAGGTTTACAAAGCAGGTTATTCCTGTGAGCCTCCTGGGAACTCCTCTATACAGCTCTATATTTTTCAGGCAATTGCCACATTTTTCTCATATGGAAAGATGTAAAATATTTTTAAAAGGTTTATTCTGAGCCATATGAGTGATCATGGCCCAGGGAAACACAGTCTCAAATGTTCCTAAGTACACCCAAGGCAGTAGGATTACAGTTTGCTTTTATACAGTTTGAGAAGTAGAAGTTACAGGCAAAGTCATAAATTAATACATGGAAGGTATACATTGGTTTGGCCTGAAAAGGTAAGCTATCTTGAAGCGAGAGGCTTACAGGTTATAGTTATATTCAGAGATTTTAAAATTTGCAGTTGATTAAAATAATAAGACTTTTTTTAAAATTTGGAGTTACCAGAAAGAAATATTTTAAGATAAGGATGCTGTGTAGCAAGATTAATTGTTTGCAGACATGACTTTACCCTTGTGTTGCGTGACCTTAGGTCCTGTTTATAATTTGAATTCTTATTGCCACAAAGAGTCTGTTTTGTCAGTCTTATGATCTCTATTTTAACATTAATTTCTGTCTAAACTTCAAAGGAAAGGAAGTATATTGAAGCACGTCTAACCTCCCTTCCTGTCATGGTTAATAACTCTGTTTTTCAGATTTCTCTGGATTTCCTTGGCTAAGAGGAGGTCTTTTCAGTCAGTTTGGGGGAGTTAGGATTTTATTTTTAGTTTACACCAGATAAAGGAATAGAAAAACAAGATATAAGTTATAACAGCCATAAAGGAAAGAGTTTTAAGACTGGAGGAATAGTCAAGAACATAATATTCCTATTAGTGGCAAAACAATTTATATTAGTATTAAGAAGATATTATTGAGTTTGAAAGGATGTATTAATGAACTAAATAAAAGGTTCACTATTGTGATGAGAACTAAATGTAGGTTACAGTGGTGTTAGAGTCAACCGAAGATAGACAAATTAGCGAGATAATAATTAGGCTTTCATAAATTTGATGATGAAAGAATGAAGAAATATAGGGTGATACCATAAAATTGAGAAATAACTAGAAAAAAAATTCCTGAGGCAAATTAATTCAATGAAGAGTAATTAGATAAGAATTCCAAATCTCCGAGGTTTAAAATAATTTGAAATTGCTTGTTTGTATGATCTAATTCAAACTTCTAATTCTAATAATGTCACGACATTGTGACATTATCAATATTCCTCAACCAATTTCCTTCTTCTGCATATGCCCTTTTCAAGCGAGCAGCAATATAATTTTTAGACTGTTTATATCTCTTTTTCTACTAATTTTTCTAGTGTCTTGTGCTATGTCCATATTCACTAAAAATGAATTATACTAAGGCATTATAGTAACAATGATAATGATTCTGTCAAATGTTAGAAAAGAAAGAAAATTACAATCTCTTCACCACTGAATAGTTCCATTTACCTCCCTACTGCTTCTCAAAGTAATATTGCAGTTCCTATTATTTCTCTACAACTTTGTTCATGCTGCTCTTGCCCAGTATGCCATCTTTTCCCATTTACCTTATTCAAATTCCACCCGTCCTTCAAGGTTGGGTTCTTCTGTAAATCTTGCTATGGCTACCTCAACCTACTCGGCCACTTCTCTGTCCCTCTTTAGTATTTAAACTTACTACCAAAATGGCTCATTATTATATGCTATTTTCTGTTTCCCTAAGTGATTTATGTGTGCATGTCTCTTCTCATCAGTTTGATGTCATCAACTTTTTTTGTTTGTTTGAGTGGAGTCTCACTCAGACGCCCAGACTGGAGTGCAGTGGCCGCTCCTGGCCACCGCAGCTTCACCTGCCGGGCCCCGGCCATCTGTCCACCTCAGCCTTCCGAGTAGCCGGAATTACAGGCGCGCGCTACCACGCCCGGCTGATTTTTTGATTTATTGTAGAGATGAGGTCTCGCTGCCCAGGCGGGTCTCGAACCCGCAGGCTCAGGCAATCCACTCACCTCAGCCTCCCAAAGGCGCGGGATTACAGGCTGAGCCACGGAGCCCGGCTGCATCAACTTTTAATGGCAGTGAGTTAATCTTATGCATCTTTAGTTCTGGATTTCAACTCCTACTCTAAACTTCCCATAAACTGTGACAAGTATACAGAGCACAGAGTAATGCACAAACAAATCATTAAATTATTAATTTTAACATCTTTTTTAAGATTAGGAAACATAGTTTATTTAAAAATAAATTAGAGCGAGAAAGAGAAAGGGGAGAGAAGATTCACCTCCCGGGAGAGAGCCAAATCCAAGAAACATGACAAAAGCCATACCTCAAGGGATACATGGCCACACCATGAACCCTTTGCAAGGCAATGGCCTTAACATCTTGAAGTAGATAGAATCTCGAGTATAAGAGTATAGAAGCATAATGTACCTAAAGAGACACTTTTCCTTGTCAGTACTTCTAAATTCTGCTACATAATAACTTTTGGGAAGGACAATAATGGTGTATCTCTGTGTATAAACTGAGATTTCCAAGAAGGTATAATGCTTTTAGGAGTTATTTCAGCAATTGTATCAGCAAGAAATATACAGTATTTCTGACTTGAAATGTGCAATTGAGAGTTCTCAAAGTCTCTTTCAGTTTAATGTTTTCCTCTATTAAGAAAGAAATATGAAGCTTTTCTGAGTCTCTTGTTAAGAACAGATTATAATGGTATACAAACCTTAATGCCTGACTTTACCTGCCATTCAACTGAACTATCCTATAGGCACAATCTATTCTAATCCAATCTAATTGAATTTTAAAAATCTAAAACGGTAATGTTAGCATTCACAAAGGTTAATTTGAATGAGTTCATATGTTCATGAACATAGTAGATCATTTTGGTGCATTATCTTAGTTTTCTTTTCCAACCTCACATTTGAAGCTATCATGTTTAAATTACAAGTGCACAGAACTATCCAAAGTACTTTAAATATATCTAGGTTCCAAATTCAAATATATCTAGGTTCCAAATTCAAATAAATCGTAAGGCTACATAAAGCTGAATCCGTATTTTGAATAAGTGTTGTGAGTTCCTTTGTAATACCTCACAACTTTGAATCAAGCAAATTTTATTTTCATCCTTTTAGTAGTTCTCACACTTATATATTTTTTGGATTTTTGGCACTTCTGCCATTACAAATATAACTACACAGGAATGTATTGAGATCTCATAATCCCTCTGGTTTTCCATATGTAGTAATACAATGTTTGAGATCTTTACTCTTTTCTTCTCCCATTGAAATTTATCTATGTCTGGCTGTTGTTTTGTTAAGCACTGGCCAGGCCATGTTTTCTTAAGCTTTGACCCCCTCCCCTATCTGAGGAGGTGAATCGCCTCTCTCTGTTTCTCTCCAATTTACTTTCTAAATTAACTGTATTTTCTAATCTAAAAAAAAATTATCTGTGTCTTACATCAAGGTCCATCTTTCTGATAATTAGCAGCAAAATGTTAACAAAATACATTACTTCTTTCATGTAATAGTATACTTTAGCTTAAAGTACAAATCATCAGGGAGTCCTTATCAAAGTAGTCTAATTGATTTGCAGTTCCCAGCTGAGGCTTTTATTGTGTGGGGAGTAGTGTGGTTTTTGGTAGACAGGAATATGTGGAATTTCTCATACTTGAGGTTGAAATAGATCAGAGGCTATCACAAAAGTTTTCTTTGATACTTATAGTTATGATGAACCAGAGTAATAGCCCTCCTAAGGTAAGGATCTGTTAAAAATGAGACAAAAAGTAAGTCATAGTGTGAAGAAGAAACAAATAACTTAACCAAGGGCTAATTTTTAACACTCAATTAACCTGTTATGTTTCTCAAACTTAGGTATACATTCATCCTGTGGGCAGTGTGTTAATAAGAACGATTTTTGACCTGTACTCTCTGAGGTTCAGATTCAACATGCCTGTATGGACCAGGAGTTTGTATTATATTTTTAATGCCATCAGATGATTCTGATGTAAGTGGTCTGAGAAATGTACTTTTCAATTTAATAAGTATATGTAGATCTGCCTTAGTATGTTTTCTATAATTTATCTTTGTTTTGTCAAAAGTAGCTTTCTCTCACAATTGTCTTAATTTTTCATCCCATTTAGTCTTAAGGAAAGTCACCAAAGTTAGTTTACTCATTGTCTATTAAGTGTTTTTATAATGTAGACATAACAATAAAAGAGTCTCAGAACCTTCAGCTTCTTTTGGAAGAGAATATTTATAGCACCATCATAAACTCTTAAATACGTTTGAAAATTAGTTACACAAATAGTATGAATGGAGATTATGAATACTTAAGGCAAATAAATATATACTATATGTGTGTAATTTATTTTCTGTCACTTCAGCATCCATAGTGTGTTGTACGTTTGTGCACCAATTTTAAAACAGTCTTGCGTGACTCCATTGCCCTATTCAGAAATGCACATTCCAAGGGTAGTTATCTGGCATTTATTTATTTATTTAGTTAGTTAGTTAGTTAGTTATTTCAGTTGGAGTCTCACTCTGTCACCCAGGCTAGAGTGCAGTGGCATGCTCATGGCCACCCCAGCGTCAACCTACTAGGCTTCAATGATCCTTCTGCCTCAGTTTTCCAAATAGCCGGAACCACAGGTGTGCACTACCACACCCAGCTAATTTTTTAAAAATTTACTGTAGAGACAAGGTATCGTCAAGTTGCCTGGGTTGGTCTTGAACCCGCGGGCTCAGGCAGTCCACTCACCTCAGCCTCCCAAAGTGCTGGGATTACAGACTGAATCATCAAGCCTGGTCTATCTGGCATTTTTATAAAAGACCACACTCTACTGGTAGCTACTATAAGTACTCTCATTATTATTATCTCTGATCAACACAGAAGATTATTATTATTATTTGCTTTCTTTAGAGTTGTAGGGTACAAGTGGGAATTTACTACATGAGTAGGTTGCATGTAGGTGAAGTTTGGCCTTCTAATTGGCCCTCTAAAGGCTAGTGTCTATTTTTGTAGAGCAGTATAAGCTCCTCTGGGTACATTTCTGGGAGGGGGATTGGAAGATTGTATGGAAACTCAATTTTAAGTTCTTTGAGGAATCACCACACTGCTTTCCACAGAGTTTGAAATAGTTTACATTCCTACCAACAGTGTAGAAGCATCTCATTTTTTCCACAGCCACACCAGTATTTGTTGCTTTTTGACTTATTGATGCTAGCCATCCTCACCGGTGTTAGGTGGTATCTCATTGTAGTTTTAATTTGCATTTATCTGAGGATTAGTGTGGCTGAGGTTTTTTTCATGTGCTTGTTGGCTGCTTGTCTATTCATATTCTTTGCCCACTTTTTTTTTTTAGGATGGTCATTATTATTACTATTTTTAAAATTTATTTTAAAGATGTGGGGTACAATTCAGGATTAGGTATACAAGTGGTCATCGTACAGGTCCCTATTTTGCCTGGTTTGAGATCAGGTACCCTTATTGATGCTATGTGTGCACCCCCCTCCCCTGGCAGTTTCTGGCTACTGCCAATCCCTTTCTTTTTGTATTATGGTAAATATTCAGGGTCCGCTTATGGGTGAGAACATGTGGTACTCAGTTCTTTGTTTCTGTGATAAATCACTGAGTATTATAGACTCTAAATCCATCCAAGTTGCTGCGAAGTCCATAATTTTGTTCTTTATGGCTGCATAATATTCCATCATGTATATGTACCACAAGATTTTATCCAGTCCAGTTTTGATTGCAAATAGTTCTGCAATAAACATGCTTATGCAGGTATCTTTTTTGTAGAGTGATTTAAGTTCCTCTGGGTATTCCCAGAAGGGAGATTGCTGTGTCATATGGAAGGTCAGTTTCTAGTTCTTTTAGGAATTGTCACACTGTTTTCCATAGAGGTTGAACTAGTTTGCATTCCCACCAACAGTGTAGATGTTATTTTTTTTTTGTTAGTTTTCTTACAATTTATTTGAGTTCCTTGAAGATCTTGGATGCTTGGCCCTAATGCATAACTTGTAGATATTTTTTCCCATTCTGTGGGTTATCTCTTAACTCTTTTAATGGTTTCTTTGCTGTACAAAAACTTTTTAGTTTTATAAGGTACCATCTGTTTATCTTAGCTTTTGTTGCAATTGCTTTTGAGTGTTTGGTCATGAATTTATTGCCTACTCTGTTTGAGATTTTAGATTTAAGTCTAAATCTAAATCTATTTTGAATTGATTTTTGTATATGGTGATAAGTAAGAATCCAGTTTAATTGTTCTGTTTGTGACTATAGTTTTCCCAGCACCATTTGTTAAATATGACTTCTTTTCTCAATGTTTAGTTTTTATTTCTGGATTCTCTGTCCTGTTACATTCGTCTATGTGCCTATTTCTGTACCAATATCACATTGTCCTGATTACTGTAACCTTGTAAACTAGCAAATAGCTTAAAGTCTGATACCTCCAGCTTTCTTCCTTTTGCTGTGGATTACCTTCACAATTTGTTTTTGGGTTTTTTTTGGGTTTTTTTTTTGCTTCCATATGAAATTCTGTATTGTTGTTTCTAGGTTTGTGAAAAATGATGTTGGCAATTTGATACGGACTGCACTGAATCTGTAGATTGCCTTGGGAAGAATGGACATCTTGGCAGTATTGATTCTAACCAAGAAGGTTTTTTTAAGTGCACACAATGTTATAAATGAGTTTTTATTGGTAAAATTCAATGTAGTCTAGATATCTGGAGTGGCTAGATAGATTCTGTAATTATTATCACTGTCTCATCTTGGATTCCCACAGAAAGAAGAAACTAAGAATTTGTGTCCAGGTTGCTTATTCTTGGAAATAATCCCAGGGCACTACAGTGGAAGATAAGGAAAAGTGAACTAGAAAAGAAGAAAAAGCTAATACCAAGTGTAAGGTAAATGAAACCAGACAAGGCGAAATGGCAACAAAGGAGTCAAGAAAAATTTATTAGCACAGTCCCAGGCAAGGTTCACCGGTCCATGTAGCTGTGGGCCAGAGAAGTCGCACGCAGCAAGATGGGCGACGGGTTTATAAAGGGCACACTGAGAAAGCTGTGAGGGGGTCAGGGAGAGCAATCACTGGTTGGGACAGCTGTTACGTCTGCTGATGATTGGGTTGCTAGAGTCGCTGTAACAGGTACTGGCTGGCTTTGCAGCTGAAGTCTCAGTTCCGGTTACTCATTTTTGCTGACTCACTCTCGCCCATTGTTCTCCTGGTACGGGCTGGTAAGCCAAGCCCTGAGAGTGTTGCTGGTTCAGTGGGCTGGCAAGCCTAGGCCTCCAAGTGTCTCAGCTTCAGAATCTTGCCTTCTTCTGGCAGCTCTCCTGGTTCAGCCAGCTCTGTCAGCTGACAAGCCAGCCTCTGGGGTGCAAAGCTCTTCAGCTCCTATGATCTTCTACAGTTCTTCATGGTCGAGGTTCTTGTCTTATGCCCAGGAAGAATGAGGAACATGGACAGCTGGAAATTGAGAAAGCAGGATTTATTGAGAGGACAGAAAAACTCCCACAGTAGGAGGGGACCCAAAAGAGTTGCCCGTCTGGGGCCAAAAACTTGGTGTTTATATAGCCCTAAGTTCAAGTCAGTTGGCTAGCACTAGCTGTGAGCTGTAGCTGTTCTGATTGGTCAGTATTAAGGACCAATCAGCAGGTGGTGGGGGCCAAATGGTGAACTGATTGGTTGTTTTTTGATCCCAGCAGTGAATACTTAAGCTCTAGCTTGCAAGGCTTGCAGGGAGCTTGTTTATCAACTCTGAGTCTGAGAGCCTCCTAGGAGTTTGCTACATTGTAACCAGAGGACCCACCTATCTGTCTGCTTAACCTTTCTCTAGCCATCTCCTATCTCAGCATTATTTCTATGTATGTTAGTGAAGGTGTTTCCAGAAGAGGTCGGTATTTGAGTCAGTGGACTGAATAGAGAAAACCCATCCTCACTGGTTTCTCAGCATCCCCGTGGTTTCTCAGGCCTTCAGTCTCAAACTGAGAGTTACATCATCAACTTTCCTGCTTCTGAAGCTTTAAAACTTGAACTGAGCCCAAGTTCTACGGGATTTCCTGGTTGTCCAATGTGCAGACAGCCTATCATGATCGAAGCCATCATGTTCACATTATTCAGTTCCCCAATAAATCCTCTCTCTCTCTCTCTCTCTCTCTCTCTCTCTCTCACACACACACACACACACACACACACACACACACACACACACACACACACACACACACGCGCGTATGTGTACCATTGGTTCCCTGGAGAACCTTAATACCGTTACCATGTTCTAAGGAGACAGAAGCTGATTGCTTTATGAAAGGTGATGTCAGCCGGGCTCAGTGGCTCAGCCTGTAATCCCGCGCTTTTGGGAGGCTGAGGTGAATGGATTGCCTGAGCCCGCGGGTTTGAGACCTGCCTGGGCAACTTGGCGAGACCTCATCTCTACAATAAATAAAAAAACAAATGAGCTGGGCATGGTAGCGCATGCCTGTAATTCCGGCTACTCGGAAGGCTGAAGCAGAAGGCTCGTCGGAGCCCAGCAGGTCGAGGCTGCGGTGGCGGAGAGCGGCCACTATACTACAGTCTGGGCGACAGAGTGAGACTCCAACTCAAAAAAAAAAAAGAAAGGTGATGTCAGATAATTTAAAAACACAAACAGCTGAGATTAATTTAAGGTCTGCTTGCTTTATATGTGGCAGAATTTAACCTGGGACTTGTTTTCATTTTAGCATTAAGGTGACAAATATATAAATTCGTCTTTATAGATACATGAAGATATAATTGAATATACCTAAATTTAGATTAGTGCACAACAATATACAAACATACGTTTTAAGTATGTTTGGACAACTCATCTATTATTCATTTTAAAAACTTTAAATAAGTATGTAAAATTAATTTCCATAGCTTTCAAATACTGGAAAGATGGTACTAATTGAGAACCTTATGCTTCTGGTCTTTTTGTATATATACAGTACAAGGTTTTTAGAAAATAATTTTTAATTCAAAAGTAAATTTTATGTGGCCCTGTAGCCATGAGGTAAGAGAAAAGAGTGAGTTTTTTTTAGAAATACAAATATGCCTCTTTAAAAACTTTAATAATAATAACCATTTATTGAGCCTAAATATCAGGTGTCAGAAATCAAGGTGAAATTTTTCAAGTATTTATTTTTTGGCTCGAATAAAGAGACTAGCCTTACCAATCATCCTTTCTCACTGTAAGTCTCCCATTAGAGCTTTAAAACCAAGGGGAAAAAGCAAAATTATTATCAAATACAGCTTTATTATTAGCTAGCCTTGTGCCCAATATGTTCAATATATAGAAAAGGCAGAGTTTGATTGGTACCATGCTATCTAATCATGAGAATTTACTGGAGAAATAGTTTCCTTTGAAGCCAAATCTTGGCATTATCACCTTCTGGTGATCTAATGTATGTAAAACTCTAAGACAATCTTATGTCCAGAAAGATAAAAATTTCCAAGTATGGAAATGAATACAATTTGAAAAGAAATGGGAATAGAAAATCAGAATCAGATAAGGGTATAGAAACATCTTAAGTGCTTAACCATGATCCATTTCTAAGTGCTATAGGTACACTAACCCATTTATTTTCTTCCAGTAGTTTTATTTAATACTTATAATTATCCCCTATAGCAGATGAATAAATTGAGACCATGGAGAATTTAAATGTCTTGCTCAAATTTGCACAATAATAAAGTCTGAATTACTTCAAAATATTTGCTCTTTTCACTATCCAATTCAAATTTTAAAGATGTATATTGTATCACTATTTCCCAATATTTGTCTTTAAAATATTAGTACTACTAGATGTTCTTAAAAATGATTCTATGTAATATTAGAATTTACTTTAGCCTTTTGAAGGTTTATAAATCAGTCACTTGTTAAACATTCAATACATTTCTGTAGTGAAAAGCCATGTTTTTTTATGACAATTTGTTAGAAACTGCTAGTTAATAGAGATATAAAAATGGAAGAGAGACCCTGTCTTCAAGAAACTTTCAGACTAGTAACAAACAAGCATTTATCTATGGTGTTTAGCTCTTCAGGCTAGTTTCACACAAAACAATTCTATGTCAGGAGCTTGGTCCCTGAAAAGTTAGTTGACTATCTCAAGTTTTAATCTGAATTTAGATGATTACAAAAAGCATGCGTAATTTCAGTCCAGATGGCACCAATCCTAATCCCCCAAATTACTAAAACAACAACTACAATAAAACAGTAATAAAGATCATAACCATGCTTAAAACAAAATAAGAATGACTTAGGACCAGAAATGGAAGAGATACACAGAGTGACTATCATTAAAATATAGTGACCAAAATAAAATGTTGAATAGGTTATTTTCTCTACTGAAGAGAGTAAAAGGAAGAATTAATAAATGGAGGTATAATACTGTACTGAGAAATTCACCCTGGATACAGCAGGGAACAAAGAGATTTAAAATAGAAAACATAAATTAAATGATGTGGAGACTAGATTAGGAGGCTTCCACTAAATCTCAAAAAATATTTAAAGAAGTAGAAAAAGTTGACTATATTTTGACAAGCAAGGAAGCAATGATAAATTTTAGCTGAGGCTTTTTTCCTAAATTTGAAAATGCTTAACCTATTAATTTTTAGTCTTTCTTCTGTTACAAGGGTCAGCAACTTTGGGTCATGGATCAAATCTAGTCCATTGCCTGTATTTCTATGACTTGTGATCAAAGGATAACTTTAACTTCTTAAAGTGACTAAAAATATAAGAAAATAACACATTGGAATACATGAATACTATATGAATTAAAATTGCAATAGTTATAAAATTTTATTGGGACAGTGATGAGCACATCTTTATATGTCATATATGATTTCTTGAGTTGAGGTAGAATTGAATATTTGTGACAGTGATCTTTTGACCTAAAGGGCCAAAAATATTTACTATGTGGCCCTTTACAGAAATATTTGCTGATTTCTGTTTCAGTATATAAGGGTTTAAGGCAAATTGTTTTAATTTATATACTGCTTCTGCAACATCCGATTTGTTTTCACTTATGCCATCATTCTTATTCAGATAAAAATATTTTTAATTTTTCATTATGACTTTGACTTATGAGTAATATAAAGGTCTATGCTTAATTTCTAAATGTATGTTTAAATATACGTTTTTGTCATTGAGTTTTTTCTTTGTATTTGTCCCAATAATATATTCTGTTGGAAACCTTTGAAAAAAGGAACATCTGCTTCTGGGCTTCTGGAATGTCCCTGACCCCTAGAGTAGCCATAGCTCCCTTCCTGGAGACTTCTCTGTTGTGTTAACTGGGAGAGCCAATCTGCTTAGACCAGCATAATTAGCCAAATCTGCTTCTGTGAACTTGCTTGCTTGCTTGCACCAGCAGGAGATAGGAAATATTGCAGTTAGGTCAAAGAAAGTCCCTAATGCACGTAGCCCAGGCCTTCAGAATGCAGTTAAGAGATATTTAAGACAATCCTTTGCTGCAGGACGGTGCCCTTGCTTTGGAATTCGTTATCCAGCAAGTGGTCACCGGCCATGGCCGAACCTGGCTAATAAACCTCTCCTTTGTTACTTATAACTGTGTGTCGGTGTCTGTAATTTAAGCCCTCGGACTCTACTTCACCTTGCCTTTTTATATTGTTCAAATGTATCTGTCATTTTAATGGTTACTCTTGGAAATTTTACCATGCATTCTTAACAAAGTATAAATTTGATTGCCTTCCTCAATTATGCAATGTTTTTAAAACACTTATAAAATCATCTTCTTCACAACCAATTTTTAAATAAATCACAGTTATTATTCTCTTATTTTTCAAAAAAAGATTTAGGTAATATATTAGCAACTTATTTGCTCATTATTTATTTTTATAATTAAGAATACCTTTCACTGTCATTTCTCTTTCTCAAATTGCATTCTTTTAAAATTTACTTTAAAGATCTGCTGGTGGCAAACATTTTTTGGTTCTTATTTATATGAAAGTATATTTGTCATTATTGAAAGATAATTTTTAGGGTAATAAATTCTAGATTGAAAGTGATTTTTCTCCCCAAAATTGAGAGTATTATTTGATTTTTATTTTGTTTAGTTGTTTCTATTGTTGCTGTTGAGATCTCTGCTAGCAATAAAATAAATTGTAAAGTAAGAGGTAACAAAATAGAATGTTTAGGGATACCTACTGCAAAACCTATACAAAAACTTTTGCTTATGCATATAAAATTGACCTGAGAGTTTTTGTTTTGTTTGTTTGCTTTCTTTTGTTTTACCAATCAACAAGAAGATACTATGAAGTTCTGTCCTTCTGAAAGGGGGGAAAAAAGCAGTTCAAATCTTATCTGTCTTAATAATACTATGTGGTATCAGTTTGCACCCATAATTGTATATTTAAGAGTTGTTCATCTTGTATTAGGTACTCTGGCTGAGGAAAAAATGCAAACAAATACATTACAAAATTGGCAATGAACATTTCTCACTTAATATTCCAGTTAATTTCTAAATTAGGCTTCTAACTACTTAATGACCATAAAGCACCCCCTGCTTTTTATGCTTCCTTCATTACTTCCCTTACTCCCAATACACTCAGAATATCACTGGATATTAATTCCAAAAATGTACTATGTTTCAAACAAGTTTCTTTCTTAAGACTAGTAGCTATGAAGTATGCAGAACATTAAACCATCCTAGCAGGTAGGAATACTATAAAAGCAGGTAGTTTTGTTTTCATCTTTTGTGCTGTGTATGTCCATAAAAAATCAAATTATTTCCCCTCTAAGGTGCTTTCATTGGGACAGTTTATCTAATTTCTTACTGTTTTATACTTTTCTCTTTTCATTTTTTCCTGACTGAAAAGTTTAGAGGATTTCAAAAAATATTTTATGCTGCTGACTATAGATAGATATATTGAGGAAGTTACAGTGACTAAATTTTCATCTTATCCCTGTTCTTCTCCACATCAAAGGGTTAGGCAAAGGAATGCTCTTGCTGAAAATCCTCTTTAGTTTATCCAACTGTTAAATTATTTACCACTTTGGTTTCTATATAAAATCTTTTGATAGAAATGAAAGCCTCAGCAATAAAGTGTGATTACTTTTCATAGCTCAAGTGATAACTGGTCAGAGATGCAGTACTAGGGTGATTTTGTGCAAATCATCTTTTGAAGAAAAGATATATAGTGTATTAACAATTCTGTTCAATATAGTTTGTTGTGACATAGACTCAAGAATATTGTGGGTTATATCTTGAACTCTAACAATTTATTACACACAGTCAAAATATAATAGAATACAGCTAGTTTATTTCTTCAATATCAACATTAGAGATACTTCTCTTATGTTATACCCTCTGATTCTCTATGGTACACAATATCAATAAATTTAAAAGTGACAATTTCTCATCCATACTCAGACTCTGTCTCTATGAAATGTGTTTATTTTTCCTATGATTTATTAGCTGTTTTAGCTATACTGTCAATAATTTTTTTATTACAGAGCTAAAAACAAGGTTTTTGAATTACTACTTTTCAGGGAAATGCAAATCAGAATCACAATGAGATATGATCTCACCCCAATTAGAATGGCTGCTACCAAAAAAACATAAAAATAGCAAATGCTTATGTGAATATGGAGAAATGGAAACCTTTATACATTGTTTGTGGGAATGTAAATTAGTACAGCCATTATGAAAGTTACTCAGAAAATTATAAATAGAACTACCATGTGATCCAGCAATTCCACTACTGGAAAGGAAATGAAATCGGTATGTTGAACAGATATGCACATACATTATTTATGTACTAATCCTGACTTGTACCCCACATCCTTATAATAAAATAAGGTTAAAAAAAGACATCTCTACTCTCATATTTATTGCAGCATTTTTCATAATAGCCAAGATAAGAAATCAACCTAAGTGTTCACCAATGAATAAATGAATTAAGAAAATATGGTATATATGCAGAGAACAAAATACTATTCATCCATTTAACGGAATGAAATTTTGTCATTTGTGGCAATATACACAAATCGGGAGGACATTATGTTAAGTGAAATAAGCCAGATATACTTTCACTCATATGTGGAATCTAAAAGAAAACTTAATCTCATAGAATTAGAAAGTACAAAAGTAGCAACAAAAGGGTGGAGAGGAGAGGAATAAAAAAGGATGGGAAGGCTAGTCAATGTGCACAAAGTTACAGTTAGATTGGTGTTCTGTTGCATATTCCGGTGATTATAGTTAATAATATTGTGTTGTATATTTCAAAAAAACTAGAAGAGAGGATTTTAAATGTTTTTACCATCAAGAAATGTTGGGGGTGATAGATATACTAAATACTCTGATTTGATTATTATGCAGTGTATACATGTATTAAAACATCACACTACATTTCATAATGGCACATAAATATATACAATTATGTGCCAATTAGAAATACAACTTTTTTAAAAAACCAAGATTTTTGAGACTCAGTTTTTACTTTGTTTTCTGTTTTCTTATTATAGATATAGCATAATGGTGAGAAAGAGTAAAAAGAAAAGCAAAAAAGACATGAAGAATCCAGGTTTTTAAATTCAAGTCTTCTACTCACTAGAGGAAGTTACTTGGTTTTTTTGGATGCCAATGTCTGCCTCTGAAAACTGTAAGTGTTGAACTAGTAGTTCTCTAAGAATTCCTGAATGTATGCAGTTATCGTTGTCTGATATTTGAAAATATAACTGCAATGCAGCAATAGTTTATATTTAAGTTAATTTAAATAAAGATGAATAACAGTTACAACTAAAGTATATATAAAACATAGTAACATATATGAATGAGCCTAAGAAAGAAAACAAAGCATTTAGAAAGAGAATTGACTAAGGTTTAACAACATAAGCTTTAGTCTAAATCGCATTGAATTTGTATCTGGTAAATGGTAGCAACATCAGGGAAATAAAAATAATGTAAAATAATAGCTGGACTCGGTGGCTCAGCCTGTAATCCCGCGCCTTTGGGAGGCTGAGGTGAGTGGATTGCCTGAACCCGCGGGTTCGAGACCCGCCTGGGC
>NW_007249354.1:376073-390430 GCF_000164805.1 Carlito syrichta
CAGCTTTATCTACTTGAGAGAAAGGCATTCCTTCCACTCCAAAATTCGCTGGTCTTCCTGGAACACCAATAGAGAAAAGAACATCTTGGGAAGGTTAGAATCCATGTTCACAGACCCATTAAAGACCGATTTAATCATATTACTGCAGAATGCTTTTCCTTCTCCACTTCTTACTATCACATCAATAAGGATGCAGTATAGTAATAAGAGTGTATTGTTTCCCAAAGAGTTATAAGACAAACTATCTAAAGAAGAGATTTTAGAATGTCAAAGACAACAGGGAAGACACACACACACAAAAAAGGACACAAAAATAATTTGAAGTCTCTGGAACCTCTAGCTACAAAACACTAAACATAGCTCTACTCCTAGCCACACTAACATAAAAACTCACAATAAAGAACTATCTCCGTTTCTATGAACTGATACACCATATTTGAATTTTGACAAAAAATTACAAGACATTTTCAAAGACAAGAAGAAATTGCAGACAAAGCA
Source organism: Carlito syrichta (assembly GCF_000164805.1). Classification (NCBI taxonomy): domain Eukaryota; kingdom Metazoa; phylum Chordata; class Mammalia; order Primates; family Tarsiidae; genus Carlito; species Carlito syrichta. The sequence goes on from NW_007249354.1 coordinate 376,572, forward strand.
AGCATCTGAGCAGACACAGATATGACAAATATGTTGGAATTATAAGAAAATATAAAATAATTATAACTAATATATTCAACATGCGGCTAAAAAAACTAGTAGCATGAAAAAACAGATGGGTAAATTAAGTAGAACAGTGGAAACCACAGGAAACAATCAACTGGCAATTCTAGAAATCAGTCAATGTAACAGAATGAAAGGTAACATATAAGGGCTCATCAGCTAAGAAAAAGATAAGTTTTAACTTGACAATAACTTGTATATATTTTTCAAACAAATTAAAAGTGAAAAAAAGAAAAATTTTTAAAAAGAACAAGATTTAATAAGTGTGGAACAATTACAAAAAGTGTAACTGACATACAATGCAATAATCAGAAGGAGAAAAAGTAAAAGGGACAGAAAAATATTTAAAGTAATAATGATTGAGGATTTTAAGACATTAATGGGATACACCAAACGATAGGTCTAGGAATTTCAGAAAGAACCAAGAAAGATAAGTGCCATGCCGGGATCAGTGGCTCAGTCTGTAATCCCGCGCCTTTGGGAGGCTGAGGTGAGTGGATTGCCTGAACCCGCGGGTTCGAGACCCGCCTGGGCAGCGAGACCTCATCTCTACAATAAATCAAAAAATCAGCCGGGCGTGGTAGCACATGCCTGTAGTTCCAGCTCCTTGGAAGGCTGAGGCGGAAGGATCGCCAGAGCCCAGCAGATCGAGGCTGCGGTGGCCGGGAGCGGCCACTGCACTCCAGTCTGGGCGACAGCGTGAGACTCCAACTCAAAAAAAAAAAAAAAAAAAGTAAAATATTGTAATTAAGGTACAAATTTTTGTTTTTCCTCTCGGTAAGAAAGAAAACCACTGGAGAGTTCCGAGCATAAAAATGGCACGATTTTACCTATATTTTTGAAAAGACCATTCTGGCAACAGTGTCAAAAATAAACTTGAGACAAGGTACAAATATAGAAATAGATAAATCATTTCAGAGGCTCTATTTTGGGAGACTACCAATATTTTATAAACTAGATATAGGATGTGAATGAGAGGCATCAAGAATGATGCCAGGAATTTAGCCTGAGCACCTAGGTGGCTAGTGGTACAGTATTAGTGATAGAGAAGAATGAGGAGGGAATTATTTTGGAAAGAAACATCATATGATTTAAATATATTAATTTGACATGCATATCAGACATTCACCTGGAGGTATCAAAGAGGCAATTGGACATATGAGTCTGGAGGTAAGGAGAGAATTCTAGGGTAATGATATACATTTCGGAGTTACCAGTACACAGAAGGTATTTACAGCCATGGGAATAGTTGAGATCACAAAGGTACTTGGTAGTGACAGAAAATGGAAAGTGTCCTAAGACTATATTTCAAGAATAGTCAATGCTGTTGGTGTGTCCTACCTACATTTCCTTGGTATTTGTCATTTTTGTATATGCCAGCCCAGTTTCCAATGGTCACTACCAATGTATCTTTCTTTTATTTTCTTTTTAGAATTATTTCTGGGTACTAAAGTTAAAACCAGTTTTACTCACAGAAAACTGAAAGTTCTAAGAATTTAATGCCACTCGTCCAGAAGTAACTCCCAGTCCGTGATAAGAATTGATAAATGCCTTTAGTTCTTTCACCCATTCTGAGGGACAACAACAAGTTATGTGTTCTACACTACCTCTCATAGTGTCTAATGAGATTGAGCTCCTCTAGTGCATAATGAAAACATGCTTGATAACTCATTCAACACTAATTTTCTTCTTTCTATGTTTTATTTCCCCATGTCCTTATTGACATTTACTCAGGATCTGCTCCACAGCAGGAAAAAACAATGACACTGAAATTCTGCAATATTTAGATGCTGAGTAGATGAGGAATAACCATCAAGGCAGCTGGAAAGAAGTAGATTTTGAAATAGAAGACCATTTTTTCAAATGTGTTTGATGTTACTGATATGTCAGGTAAGATAAAGACTGAAAGGGGTTATTAGATGTAACATTATAGAAATCATTGATGATTATGGAAAAATTGGTGGTGGCAAAACTTTGATTAAAGCTAGTTCAAGAAAATGAAAAAAGATGATTTATAGAGAGGAAGGTATCAACCATTTATTCAAGGATTTTTGCCATAATCAGAGTAGGTAGAGAAATAATAGAATAGAATAGAATAGAATAGAAACCTTTTTTAATCTCACATCTTCCTGTGAGATTAAAAAAGGTTTCTATTCTATTCTATTCTATTCTATTCTATAGTAGTCCCCTCTTGTGTCTGGTTTTGATTTCCTTGGTTTCAATTACCCATCAACCACTGTGCTCTAATAATATCAAGTGGAAAGTTTCAGAAATAAGCAATTCATAATTTTAACTCTGTGCCATTCTGAGAAGCATCACGAAATCTCATGTGTCCTTCTTTGTCCTGCCCAGCAACTAAATCATTCCTTTTCCACCATCTTCAAACTACACTATCATAGTGGGTATCATAGCATCTACAACACCCACTCATTATTCACTTAGTAAACCCTCTCCATTAACAGTTTGTCAAGTACCACAGTACTTGCATTCAAGTAACTCTTATTTTACTTTATAATGGTCCCAAAGCACAAGAGTAGGAATGCTAGCATATTGCTATAATTGTCATATTTTATTATTAGTTATTGTTGTTAATCTCTTACTTTGCCCAATTTATAAATTAAATTTTATTATAGATATATATGAATAAAAAACGTAGGTATAGGATTTGGTACCATCCACGATTTTAGGCATCCGCTAGAGATCTTGGAATATATCCTTACAAATAACTAGGGACTTCTGTATTTTAAAATTATATAATTAACAGGATATTTGTATGCTGATGAGAATTATCTAGCAGAGAAGAAAATTTTTATCATTAAGGAAAGTGGGGAAATTACTACAGTGTTACCCTTAGGTAGTTTAGTATAGATGAATTAAAGTGCACAAGTAGAGTAGTTGACCCGCGAAAGGAGTACAGACTAGTCATACATAATACTGTGAAAATAGTTGAACATATGGGAAGGGATGCAGGTAGATGTAGTAAGACATGTAGTAATGTCTTAAAATTACCCTGAGAGTACAATATGTGTTGCCTAGGCAATGATCAACTTCATCTTTCAGCAGGATGGGCTGCATTTGAACCCAGCTTCATAGGTGACTGAGGGTTCCTTTCATAGTCTCCAACCCGAGAAGAAGGGGCTGCGTCTTTGCACAGGCTTTCAAGATACCAGACCGTTCACTTTCCCAGATAGCTCTTCCAAACTGTTGTCACCAAAGCCCAGACAATTCAACATTCCAGTAGTCTGATTATCTTCCCAAAGATAAAGTTGATTTCATATCTGGTGCTGCATAGCAAATTATCACTAATTTAGCAGCTTAAAGCAACACCATATATTATCTCATCCAGTTCTGTAGGTTGAAAGGATGGTGCGCTCAGCTAGGTGCTCTGCTTAGGATCTTAAAAGGCCAAAATAAAGGTGTCAGTTAAACTAGGTTCTCGTTTGAAGGCTTTAGGGAATAATTTACTTCCAAATTCAATGGGATTGACAAGAATTAACTTTCAGCTGGTCTTTGTTTCCTTGCTCACTGTCAGCTGGAGCTACATTCAGCTCAAAGAGACTGTTCTCAGATTGTTTTTATGTAATACTTTCTATCTTTCATGCTAGCAATGAAATATTTCTTTTGAGTCGAATCTTTCTCAGGCTGCTTCTAATCTCTCTGACATCTCCTCTGCCCTATCGAAATTGACCACAAAGCTCTCTGCTTTAAAAAGGCTTATATGTTAGGTTAGGCTTACTCAGATAATCTCCCTTTCATATATATATAGAAAATAAATGGGAGAGAGAGAGAGAGAGAGAGAGAGAGAGAGAGAGAGAGAGAGAGAGAGAGAGAGAGAGAGAGGAGATTCACTCCCACCAAGGTAGGAGAGAGAGCCAGGAAACATGGTGAGCAGCCATAGCTCAAAGAGCTCACGGCCACATCAGAATCTAGTAAGGCAATGGTCAATCTCCCTTTCTTAAGGTCAACTAATTAGTAAACTTTACATTTGCAAAATCCTTTTTGCCATGTCATATAAGATAATCACAAGACTGATATTAGAGGACAAAGATCATTCTGTCAACCACAGTTTGGCTTCTGGTTTCCATGATTTTTGTCTCTATCACATGGAAAATAAATTTGCTCTCTATAAAATTTCTCAAAAAATTTTCCCACTACAGTATGAGCTCAAGATCAACCTTTTATTATCTAAATCTAAGACTTAGCATCTCATCAACTCAAGTTGAAAAATAACACTTATATTCTCTTAAAGATCAAAATTTCATCATATCATTTATGTGCTCAGGTAGAAATGAGGCACCTAGGTATGAAAATTATCTCTATCTGAAAACCTACAGAACTAAAGAGTCAAGTTGTCTTTTCCTACTATTTTTTAACATACAGTGATGAAAAAAGCATAGAGAAGTAGTCTTAGCATTATGATCTAAAATGGGAAAGGAAAGTAAAAAGGAGTCATGGATCCAAGCAGTCTGGAAATTCAACCAGGCAAATGTTAGATTTTTCTTGATTAGATTTCAATGTCTAAAATAATTTTTCTTGGCTCTTGGTTATCCTCCCTGGAGTCTTATGCAGACTCACTAAGGTATTGGCTTTGTCCTCTGAGCTCTTGATTCTGCCCTCTGAGTCACTTGTTTTATGGGAGCATGTTTTTTTACATCTGACTGGTTTTATTTACCTCCTCTCTGTCAGTAGAATTTTGAGGATCTGGCAGCCTTCTTTTATTTTGTGTTCTGTACCTTTCAATCCTAGTTGGCAGTGTTTCTGTTTATATAATTTACTCAAGAACCATGTGGGTCTTACATAAATTGTACTGGGTTTCACTATATTAGTAAAAGAGATTGGTCCTCATATCTGTTTGAGATAATTTCTTATCTATTTTTAGCTTCTGTTCAGATGACTGAGGTACCACTTGTACCTTAGTATCCTAGAGGTGCTCTGGTTTGATTGAGAGTCACACCCTTAATCTCTTCCAAGAAACTTGTATTATGAAATATTTTGATCTTTTCATCTTCCTGAAGTTTTAATAAAAGATTGTAGAAACATACACTCGGCTTTCCTCTATGCCACCTTTTAGTGGCCACGTTTTTCTTTTAGCATCTTTTGCCATCTTGAGAGGCTGAGGATTTTTAAAACCATCAGATGCTGATTTATTTTTGTTTAACAATCATTTTCTCAATTTTTCTCTTTTTTCTTATGTTAGTATAAGCAACCAAAAGAAACTAAGAAGCATTTTCAGGATTTTGTTCAGAAATCTCCTTAGTTATATATCTAGATTCATCACTTACAAATTCTGCTTTCCACATAATTACAGGATACAATTTTGCTAAACATTTTGCTGCTACATTACAATAATTTGCATTATTCCAGTTTCCAATAGTAGATTCAAAATTTCCTTTTGCATCTTCTCCAGAAAGTCTTTAACATCGTATTTGTATTAACAGTGTTATATGTGAATTGCTAAAAATTAGATAACCAGCCCAATTTAAGGTCAAATTAATAAATAAGCCCTTTATTAAAGCTGGCAGTTGAGAGGGGGCTTGTTCCTCCCAGACTCTTGAGGACGAATTAAATTTGCAGGGAGTCTTTATAGGCAAAAGCAGTTGGGAAACTGAGTCATTACAGAGATAAACACATGTTCTGGGATTTGACACATAGTACTCTTAGATAAGGGGGCACACAGTATACTCGGACAAGAGGGCATGTAGTATACTCGGATAAGGGGGCACATAGTATACTGAGATAAGGGAGCACACAGTATATTCTGGTAAGGGGGAAACCATTAGAGTACTGGGTGGGGTGCCTAGGTTTGAGGGTTGTTTATGAGCAAAATTTTAAAATTATTGCATCAACCACACAGAAGTTTAATAACAAGTTAACAATATGGAGACAAGCCACAAAATGGAGTTTTATATTTTAAATACAAACTTAGGTTTTATCCAATACACTGCAAACACTTTAAACATTTCATAAAATACAGCAAAAACACTTTAAATACTTCATTCCCTCCTTTTCTTGTGCTTAAGTTAAAGCATTGACTTGTTTGTTAAGGATAAAACTATATGATTTTAACATAGATGGTCAGGATTAAACAGCTGACAGTTATTTTAAATGAAAAATAAATTTAGGATTTTAGCTCCTATACCTATATAGTAAGGAGGTTTAGGATTTTTGCAAAGTCAGCAATCTGAGGCCAATTTGGGCATGGTAACATTGAGTAAATGGTGCATGTCAGTTAATATAGGGATAAGACCAGAGGGCACATGGCCCTTCGGTAGGAAAGGACGAGATGAACTCGAGGGTTGCTGAGGTGAGCCTGGGATAGTGGTTGGTTGGCAGAAGGCAGAGGCTGGGCTGGAATCTGTGGTGGCAACGGCGGTGGAATGTTCTGACAATTGTACAAATGGTCTTTTATTTCTGCCAACAGCCCTGTGAGTTTGACTAGACGGGTATAAAGACGTCTACCTCGCCAAACGGTGAATATAGCACCATGGTCATAAACTGTTATATATAGTCTTATACCCCAGGAATTGCCTTCATTCTAGGACTCATGGGAGGGATCAGTTACTTTTATATGTATAAACATTTGGAAAGGGTCTGGACTAGTTTCATACCAAAGAGTGATTAAAGAGTTATCATTAGGTCCAAGTGAAATGCCTAAGGCAAAGGTTAAAGAATGGTAACAGCACATTTAAGAAATTATTGTCCAAGGAAAACAGTCCACTTTGGAACAGTTAAGAGTCTCACGGTTTAGCTGAGCATAGGTTGGTCAGTCTGTGCTGAAGCAGAATGACAAGTCCAAAGGGGCTGCAGGGCGGCTGGTTCAGTGGTGGTGGGCGTCAAAAGGTGACCTTGAGAGGATTCTCAGGATCTCTGGCTATAGGTGGCAATAGTTACACAGTTCCAAGCCGAAGAGTAAAGTACACCCTTGTAATAACATCCTTTATTTCTGGGATTTTTAAAGCATTAGTAAAAAGGTAGTCCCTGTAATACATAATAATAGTTACCATCCTGTCGGGCAACATGTTGGATGTGGTGGCTTACAAAAGAACTTGCATTTATTAGATCAGTAAGATCTGTTTTAAAGTGAACTATACTGGGAGGCTCGAACCAATCCTGGGTTGCCAAAAGTCTACTGGACGTATCAGAGATTAGGGAAAAGGTGTATAAGGCAGGGTTATCTATGGCTGACATGGCTGGGGCTAGTATAACACAGGTTAAAACTATCATAAGCAAAGTAGGGCTGCAATACATTCTATATCTGAGAGGTAAGATAACATTAACAAGCATTTTTTCCAACTCCAATCAGTGGGAGTTACAGCAGTCAAACGTACGCTAAAAGCCAAAACAAGTGGAATGCCTACGGCAAAGGTTAAAGAATGGTAACAGCACATTTAAGGAATTATTGTCTAAGGAAAGCAGTCCACTTTGGGACAGTTAAGAGTCTCACGGTAGCCGGGCTCGGTGGCTCAGCCTGTAATCCCACGCCTTTGGGAGGCTGAGGTGAGTGGATTGCCTGAGCCCGTGGGTTCGAGACCCGCCTGGGCAATGAGACCTCATCTCTACAATAAATCAAAAAATCAACCGGACATGGTAGTGCATGCCTGTAATTCCGGCTACTCGGAAGGCTGAGATGGAAGGATCACTGAAGCCCAGCAGGCGGGGCTGCGGTGGCCGGGAGCGGCCACTGCACTCCAGTCTGGGCGACTGAGTGAGACTCCAACTCAAAAAAAAAAAAAGAAGAGTCTCACAGTTTAGCTGAGCATAGGTTGGTCAGTCTGTGCTGAAGCAGAACGACAAGTCCAAAGGGGCTCCAGGGTGACTGGTTCAGTGGTGGTGGGTGTCAAAAGGTGACCTTAGGAGAATTCTCAGGATCTCTGGCTATAGTCCAGTCAGTTGGGCAGTTTGGAGGAGTACTGTCAGTTTCTTTAGCCCTCTTTACCTGCTAGTGATGAATCCAGGCTGATATTCCATCAACCTTGAGTGCCATTGGGGTTGTGAGGATGACTACAAAGGGTCCCTTCCAGGCGGGGTTCGGGCCTTCCTTCTGGAACTTCTTGACAAACACCAGGTCCCGGGACTGGAATGGATGACAAAGAGTGGAGGATGGAGTCAGCAGGACAGCATGAACCTCAGAGTGGACAGCATTCTGGACCTGTAGGAGGGACTGAAGATACTTTAACAGGGACTGGTTGGTTATTTCTTCAAGGATGGGGTCCCATAATTGGGGCAACAAAGGAGGGGGTCTTGGAAACATGATTTCATAAGGAGTAAACTTAGCTTTATATGGGGTGCACCAGGCCTGAAGAAGGGCCAAAGGCAAGAGATTTACCCGTTTCTCACTGGTCTCTATTATTAATTTAGTTAAAGTCTATTTTAAGGTCCAATTTATATGTTCTACCTGTCCGGAGCTCTGTGATCAGTAAGCACAACGTAATTTCCAATTGTTATTTAGAGCTTTACTAACCAACTGAACTATGAACGAGGTAAAGGCAGGACAGTTATCAGAGCCAATTGAAAGGGGGAGCCCAAACCTAGGAATGATTTCATTCAATAAAAATTTTGTAACAGTAAGTGCAGTTTCATTCTTTGTGGCAAAAGTCTCTATCCATCTGGAAAAAGTATCTGCAAATACTAGTAACTATTTGTACCCCGCATGTGGGGGTTTCACCTCAGTAAAGTCTATTTCCCATTTTTCTCCCAGGCTTAATCCCCGGGCTCTAATACCATCAGAAATTCTAGGGTCTTGTTTTGCATTAACTTGGGCACAAGCAAAGCATGCTTCAGCTATCAAGGTAGCCAAGCCTTTTTAAGTTATTGTTAAAATAATGATGATTTAGCAATTCAGTCATTTTGATACCTCCTAGATGAGTGACAGAATGTAATTGTTTTACCAGGGTGTACTCTAGGGTGGCAGTTACAACATCCTTAGAGTCCTTTTTTTTTTTTTTGAGTTGGAGTCTCACTTTGTCACCCAGACTGCAGCGCAGTGGCATACTCCCAGCCACCGCAGCCTGGACCTGCTGGGCTCCGGCAATCCTTCCGCCTCAGTCTTCCAAATAGCTGGAACTACAGGCGTGTGCTACCATGCCGAGCTAATTTTTTATTTATTATAGAGACGAGATCTCACCAAGTTGCCTGGATGGGTCTCAAAACCGTGGGCTCAGGCAATCCACTCTCCTTGGCCTCCCAAAGTGCTGGGAATACAGGCTGAGTCACCGAGCCTGGCTACATCCTTAGTGTCCTTAACCCACTATCCCATGTGTTCCTTGTGAGCTGCCAGATCTGTTTTTTCCTCTTCCTCCTGGGTATAGGTAGGCTGTGGGGGGAGAGATGGAACTGGAAAAGTTTTAGTTACTAGAACATTTAGGGACTCAACCAGAAGCTTTGTTACCTCTGGAGCTGCTTGGTCCGCCAGGTGATTGCCAACTGCTTCCAGAGTATCTGAGATTTGGTGCCCTTTGCAATGAATGACAGCCACCTCCTTGGGAAACCATACAGCCTCCAGAAGGGCTAAGATCTCCTTCTTTTTTTTTTTTTGAGTTGGAGTCTCACTCTGTCGCCCAGACTGGAGTGCAGTGGCCACTCCCAGCCACCGCAGCCTTGACTTGCTGGGCTCCGGCGATCCTTCCGCCTCAGCCTTCTAAGTAGCTGGAACTACAGGCGTGCGCTACCACGCCCGGCTAATTTTTGATTTATTGTAGAGATGAGGTCTCGCTGCCCAGGCGGGAGAACCTGTGGGCTCAGGCAATCCACTCACCTCAGCTCCCAAAGGCGCGGGATTACAGGCTGAGCCACCGAGCCCGGCAAGATCTCCTTCTTATTCTTTATAGTCTTGTGTTCTGCAGTGAGGAGTCCCCGTTCCTTATAAATCATGGCACGAACATGGAGAGCAGCGAAAGCATATTGGCTATCAGTGAAAATGTTCACCCGTTTTCCTTTTCCCCAGCGCAGATCCTGAATTAATGCAATTAGTTCAGACTTTTGTGTAGATGTTCCATTTGGCAGGAATTGTGACCAGAGCACTTTGTGGGTCATTGTCACTGCTGCCCCTGCCTTCCGGATTCCATCTATTACCAGACTGCTGCTATCTGTGAATAGGTCTGCATCAGCTTGGCTCAAAGGAGTGTCTCGGAGATCAGGGCAACTGGCTTGAGAGATGTACAATAGGTCCTCACAGTTATGTACTGGTGATTCCGGGTTGTCATCTGGCAATAAGGTTGCTGGGTTAAGGCTCTGAGTGGAAAAGAAAGTTAGTCTGGGCTGATCAAGTAGGAGGCTCTGATATTGAGTGATATGGGCGTTTGACATCCAACATCCAGAGGCTCCCCCAGAGCAGAGTTTCAGCAGCGTGGGAGGCTGTCAGGACCAAGTTTTGACCAAAATTTAGTTTGTCTGCTTCCTTGATCAGCCTAGCTGCAGCTGCAATAGCCCATAGACAAGTGGGCCAGCTGGAGGCCACTGAATCCAGTCTTTTTGACAAATAGGCTACTGGTCATCTCCAGGGTCCCAGGGTTTGAGTGAGAACCCCTTTGGCAATTATCCGTTGTTCAAGGATGAACAGGCGGAAGGGCTTAGTAACTTCTGGAAGAGCCAAAGCTGGGACCTGTTCAAGAACAGTTTTTAACTGCTGGAATGCTTGTTCTTCGGTATCAGTCCATACTAGGTACTGATTTCCTGCACCCACAGTGGCACTATAGAATGGCTTGGCAATTTTGGCAAAACCCGGGATCCACAGCCAGAAACATCCTGCCGCCCCCAGAAATTCTCATACCTGTTGCTCTGAAGTTGGGGTGGGGATTCAGAGGATGGCCTCCTTCTGGACTGTGGACAGGTCTCGCCCACCATTCTTTAGCTGATATCCCAGATAGGAGACTTCAACCAAGCAGAGTTGTGCCTTCTTAGCTGACACCCAATAACCTAGGTCCTGGAGGAGCTGTAACAAAGCCCTGGTGCCCTTCAGACAAGTGTCCAAGTCTGCTGCTGTGAGCAAAAGGTCATCTACATACTGCAATAAGTACATTCAGAATGAACAACACAAAAACTTGTTAAGTCCTGCTGCAAGGCTTACCTAAACATCACTGGAGAGTTCTTGAGACCTTGTGGCAGCCTGGTCTAAGTCAGCTGGCTAGTGTCCCCTGAATCTGGATCTGTCCATTCGAAGGCAAAGATGGGTTGACTTATAGGAGATAAGGGACTAGAAAAGAAAGCATCCTTTAAATCCAACACAGTGTACATTTGATTGTGAGGAGGAAGTAGACTGAGCAAGGTATATAGATTAGGAATGGTAGGATGAATTGTCTCAACCCACTTGTTGACCTCCCTCAAGTCCTGCACAGGCCTGTAATCAGAGGTTCCTGACATTTTAGCCAGCAAAAATGGGGTGTTCCAAGCAGATTTACAAGATGTCAAAATACCTGCAGCTATGAGTCTTTTAATGTGAGAAGTAATCCCTTTCTGGGCTTGCAGACTCATAGGGTATTGTTGAACCTGTATGGGGTGGCTGAAGTCAGCAGACTCACCACAACTGGAGCATAATGTTTTGCTAGTGCTGGTGGGTTTGTTTATGCCCAGACTGAAGGGAACTCTTGCTGCAACTGTAGAAGCAAGCTTGACAAGATATTGTCAGTGGAATGATTAGAAGTCAGGAGGTATTCTTCAGAAAGTGGGACAGTTAAAAGCATTTGGTAAGTAGTTGGGACAAACATTTCATATTTTTCAGGTGAAAACACAATAGTTCTTAATTTTTGAAGCAAATCCTGGCCCATAAGGGAGTATGGGCAGTCAGGGGCTACGAGGAACAAGAGGAACTGTTGACTCACTTTTGTCCTAAGTCAGTGGTTCGATTACAAGTGAACTTGCAGTTTGTAATTGCACCTATTGCCCCCTGAATAGAAGTTTGTTCTTTGGACATTGGTCCTGATGGTGATGTTAAGACTGAAAGTTCTCCCCTGGTATCCACTAAAAGTTGAACTGGATGGCCCCCTACAGTTGCAGTAACCATAGGCTCCTGGGGGCCTAAAGAAAAAGAGCCCTGGCCTCTTTAGTCTTCCTTAGCAGCAGGCAAAACCAGAACTGGCTTGGGGCTATTTATTTCTGTTTTTGGATTTGGGGAGCAGTCTTTTGCCCAATGTACAAACTCTTTGCAATAGGTGCATTGATTTTTGGCTAGCGGGGAATGTTCACACCCTTTTTATCTGCCTCCTTTCTATTTTCTTCCTTTTTTGGGTGTGGTGGCCTCCAACCAGGACAGGAAGTTTGGAGGGCAGTTACCAAAATTTGTAGCTGGTGTTTGGCTGCTTTATCTGCCTCTTTTGTTGCTAATTTCTGTTTTTCAGCATCCTGGTTGTCAAAAACCTTTTGAGCTACTTCCAGTAACTGGGAGATATTCATACCTGCAAAACCCTCGAGTTTCTGTAACTTTTCCCGGATGTCTGGAGCTGCCTGTCTAACAAATGCTAAATTAATAGTTTGAGTTTTCTCAGGAGCCAAGGGATTGAATGGGGTATAGGTACGGAAAGTTTCTTGAACATGTTCAAGAAATGCCCCCAGAGATTCCTTAGGCTCCTGGAGAATCTCAGCAGTTTTTGGATAGGTTGATAGGTTTTTGGGCTGCTCCCCTTTTTCCTGCTAATAGAGTTTGGTGATAGGTATCTAATGCCTTGGACCCAGCTGAGGCATTAGGGAAAAGAGGGGAAAATGTCATCTAACATTTGCTGACTTTATTCCTCATTATTTGAAGCTAGAATGGACTTTCTAGGCTCAGTTCAAATTTGCTCCTGTTCCTCTGCTGTAAATAAAGTAAAAAGGAGTTGCTGGCAATCGGGTCATGTGGGATGATGAGTGTGCATGATTGAATCCATTAGAGACACCAGAGTCTGGGGGTTGTCTGAAAACACTGGGTTTTGGTTTTTCCAGTTATACAAAACAGAAATAGAAAAAGGAGTATATACTAGAAAAGGTTGCTCTGCCTTTCATGGAAGAGGAACTTCCCAGAGGGGAAGGAGAGGGGCTGGATCAGTCTAAGATTGGAGAGGGGCAGCCAGAGGTGGAGAGAACAGAGAGGAGTTGGACCTAGAGGCAACTTCAGCTGTGGCTGTGGCTGCCAGGCAAGGAGAGGTGGTGGAAGTAACAACAGGCAAAGAAGCCTGAGGGTTATAAGGTGGAGGATTAGAGTTAAGTGGATCCTTAAGAGGATCTTCAGCAGAGGGGGGCAAAACAGTATATAATCCATAAGAAGTAAAGGTTACAGTTAATGGGTACAACACATATTCTGCTTTATGGAGAGGTGACTTAGGTAGAGGGTTTAAGCAACCGGGTCCATTAGTAGGCTTAGGGACAAGGACATGACTGGGAGTCCCAAGAGAACATGTCTTTAACCATGGGGGCAGATTTTGAACCAGGCTTAGCCACTGATCTATATAGGAAAACTGGTCAGGATAACCAGGTATTCTTGTAATGACTTTCCAAACAGAATGGGTGACATTAACATCAAGTGACCCAGTAGCAGGTTATCCAACCTCGAATGCAGGCCAATCAATCTGCTAAAGAGTGCAGAGTCTGCCTTTTGAAAGGCAGACACCATAGTCCTCACTAAATTCCACAGAAAAGTTTTTGGTTTTTTGTTTGTTTGTTTGTTTTGAGTTGGAGTCTCACTCTGTCGCCCAGACTGGAGCGCAGTGGCCACTCCCAGCCACCACAACCTCAACCTGCTGGGCTCTGGCAGTCCTTCTGCCTCAGCCTTCCAAGTAGCCGGAATTACAGGTATGCGCTACCACGCCCAGCTGATTTTTTGATTTATT
>NW_007249354.1:390548-452237 GCF_000164805.1 Carlito syrichta
AACCTGCGGGCTCAGGCAATCCACTCACCTCAGCCTCCCAAAGGCACGGGATTACAGGCTGAGTCACCGAGCCCGGCTCAGAAAAGTTTTTTATCATGCAATCTAGAGGACTAAGCATTTTAGCCTGTGCCTGACCTTGAGCCTTAGAAATCTGCAACCCCATGCTCTTACATAGGAGACTAACAACCTTTATGTAACAAGCTGGAGAAATTGACAAACTTCGTGCCACAATGGGCAGGAGTGTAAACAGATCAGAGTTAGTTTGAGAGGAGACAAGGTAGATTAGGTAGACAATTTTTAACTTGGGACAGCAGTAGGTATTTTGAGTCAAAGTGTACTGTTTGTGGAGGGAGTTCCTGGCGGCTGTGACCCCATCAATTGTTTCCCTGTTTCTTTCTTGCAGTGGTTTTCCCTTTGAGCGCAAACAGAACTCAAAGAGACCCCGAGGCGCTGGATGACCAGTCCTTATATGCGCCCCCCAGATGGGGCAGCTCTCAGGAACACTGAGAGAACCTTTCAGCTTCCAAGCAATCTGCCTCTTTAAGACCTTCTTGTCTCATCCAATCACTGTTTCCAGGTTCTGGCATGGATTAGGTCTGCTGAGCATCTGATCAAGCCTGGGACTTTTCAGAACCCATAGCGTCCTTTAAGATTAAAGTGCAGCAACAGTCCCTATGAGGCCCTTGCTCATCACAGGAATTAATCCCCGACACCTTCGCAAGCCCCTCAGTCACCTGAGGGAATCCATTTGCACAGACCGAAGGGAAGAGTGCCTCTTATCATCGGCTTGGACTGGCGTCTGGGTTCATATGAATGGAGTTTTCTATTTCCCTGGGGGCTTTTGCAACCAATAGAAATGTTACAGAAACAGTTAAGAAAGCAGGTAATGACATAAAGAGTATTAACAGACAAAACTAGTCACCAACAGGCTACACTGACCATTAACAGGCAAAACCAACTATTAACAGACTAACTTAACCATTAGCAGACCAAACCAATCAACAGATTACATCGATCTCCACAGATTACATCAATTATGAACAGACTATATCAAACATTAAGCAAAAATACTTTTTCTAGAGCTCTGGCATTTAACCTTACAAATCAGGAACCTTGTTACAGGTGCAAGGAACAAATTACAAAGTTTGGCAATTAAAAGCTCATCAAGGCCTGACTTCTCAGAGTTACCCAATACTCTGACTGGGCAAGCTAACATAGAGGGGACGAGCCTGTGGGAGATGGCTTCTCATTCAACATCTGGGAGCTCCTTTACAAATGCAAGTTTAACAGATCTGTTTACAAATGCCCTGACTGGGAAAGCTAGCTAGACTCACCTCCAGGAGGATTTAGATGGGATTCAGGTTCTTTTAGAGATGAGAGGGGACAGCTGTTGTTCCTGCTCCCTCTGTGTCTGAGAGATTATGGGGCCCTGGGAAAAAGTAGGGAGCACCTCCCCTAAAACTTACCCACAGAGTTATGGGGAGCTGGGGCACAAGGCTGCTTCTTGAGCTGGCTGGACTGAAGTGGAGGAAGACTCTCACTGGGGGACCTCCTGCTGGAGGATGTCCCACTGGAGATTTTCTCACTGGGGTCTCTAAATGTTATATTCTAATTACTAGCAATCATATAACCAGCCCAATTAAAGGTTAAATTAATAAGTAAGCCCTTTATTAAAGCCAGCAATCGAGAGAAGGCTCATGCCTCCCAGACTCTCGACGAGGAATGAAATTTGCAGGGAGTTTTTATGGGCAAAAGCCATTGGGAAACTGAGTCATTACAGAGATAAATACATGAAACACATGTTCTGGGGTTTGACACATAGTACACTTAGATAAGGGGGCACACAGTATACTCAGAGAGGAGGCACATTGTATACTTAGATAAGGGGGCACACTGTATATTTAGATAAGGGGGAAATCATTAGAGCACTGTGTGAGGTGCAGGGCTGTCAGGGTTATTTATGAGCAAAATGTTAAAATTCTTGCATTAGACACAGATGTTTGATAACAAGTTTACAACATGGAGACAAGCGACAAAATGGAGTTTTACAGTTTAAATACAAACTTAGGTTTTATCCAACTTACTGCAAACACTAAACATTTCATAAAATATGTCATGTAGTGGCCGAAAGTTCAATCCGAGAGACCACCAAGAGCCAATTCCAATGAAAGTTCAAGAGGGTCTTTATTTACAAGCTCGAGCCTGGGCCTCTGTCAACAACTGACACAGCAGAGTACATTCAGAGACTCTGATTTCTTTAAGCAGATGCCTTTTATGCTTTTTCACAAAGGGAGGAGGAGTTTGGGGGACTTTCCAGTTTTGTTACCATTTAATTGGGTAGTTCCTCTGGTGGTCAGCTTAATCGTGGAGGATTGGCTAGCCTAACTCGGGCTGACCTTGGTCCACTATCTAGGGAAGTTGCAGAGACAACTGGAAACTTAGGTGATTACCCCCTGGAACCTGATTGGTTGTTGCTAAGGGGAAAGTGAGATAAGGGAAGAATAACTGGAGCTTTGCAGTTTTTCCCATAACTGGAACTTTAAACAGTTGCAGGTTATGTTTTAAGACAGAAAACTAAAAACTAAAAGTGGCTGTGCTATTGTCCACAAGCCGATTACATATTTATTGAGTTATAGCATGCTCCTAACCTAAGTCTATGGTATACTCTATTATGGTCCTCTCAGTCAAAAACACTTTACTTCAACAGTATATTTAGGGAAATCTAGACTTGCTTTTTCTCATGTTCCTGAAAATTCTTCTAAACTTACTTTTCCAGATTCTGAAGATACTCCCACATTTTTAGGTATTTGCTACAAGCAGTAGCCCACTTCCAGGTACCAAAATCTGTATTAGGTTTCTATTGCTAAATAAAATGGCCCAGACTTAGTGGCTTAAAGCAATAGCAATGTACAGTATTATCTCATAGTTTCTGTAGATCAGAAAAAAGAAAGAGCATGGCATGACTGAATTCTCTTTCTAGGCAAAAATCAAGTTGTTTTTTAAAGTATGGCTCTTATCTGAGGCTTGACATCCTCTTTCAAGCTCAATGTGGGCAGAATTTATTCTCTTGTGGTTGTGAAATGTAGCCCTTATCTTTCTGTTATTTGTTGTTTAGGACCCACATTCTTCTACACACTGCTGGGAGTTTCTCATCATTAGGAGCCTGTAGGGCGTTCACAATGTGGATGCTTGATTTCTCCTAGGCCAGTTGTAGAATGTCTTTCTTTCTTTCTTTCTTTCTTTCTTTCTTTCTTTCTTTCTTTCTTTCTTCCTTCCTTCCTTCTCTCAGACTTTCTATTCTGTGAAATAGACAGTCAGAGAAAGTGCTCTGCTTTGGTGGCTCACTTGTTTAAGTCAGGCCCACTCCAAATAATCTTATGTAATTTAACATAATCACAGAAGAGATGCCTCATCATACATATTCACAGCCTCCACCCATACTTGAGAAGGAGGGGCTTATTGAAAGGTAAAGTTTATTGGAAGTAATTTTAGAATTCTATCAACTGTACCTTATAAAACTAGAGAGTGTGAGTGGGCAGGGTCACTACACTGGAATACAGATCCATTATATGTCTTACAGATGACTTGGCTCTCAGCATTTCTCTCCAGGAGATGATGAAAGGCCTGTAAAGACCATTTGCTTTTTCTAATACACTTCTTGCTAACCATCACTTTTAAAATTATATCAATAAAGTCTATTTCTTAATTTGTTTTTTGTGATGTTGTTGGATTAATCATGACCCCCATAGTGACAACTGAGAAGATTTGTAGATCAGTTTGGTAGATGTGGTAGAAGAGGTTGGATAGTCTCTTTTTATTCCAATTTCTTCCTGAAATAAGATGCAAGAGAATTAACTGGGAGTGACAATGCGATGATGGGCACAGAATTAATCATCCACCGTCTCACTATTAATTGAAGTGTTGAGTAGTTGGAAAGGAAATATCTCCTGATAAAAATGAATTTTAAAATGCAAGGGGTGATAAGGTTTAATGGGATAATAGGGTCACGAGAGTTGAAGATTTAAACTGAGAAGAAAGTGTAAAATAGTTTCTAGTAAGCAGGAAAGACTATGGGCCTGGGAAGTATTATAATGTTGTTGAGCAGTACTAAAATCACACTCATTGTCAAATATATATTGTGTCCAGTCAGCTCAATGTCTTTCACTTCACACTTTTCACACTGGGCCAACCAAAAGGTAAAGATGTTATTCATGTCATTAATCTCCTGAATCATATGAATATGAATTCTGTATCATAAATACAGCTATGATAAAATTGCACAATGGCTTCCTAGTGTTTTTAGAATGAGGGCAAATTCAAAAATGTGATCCACAAAAGTCTTTATGTTCTAGATCCTGCCCACCACCCTAGTCTCATTTCATACCACACTCATCTTCACTTTCTTATACTACAGTCACGTGGAGATTATTTCTTGTCTTCAAACTTGCTATACTGCATCCCTCATCAGAACTTTTGTATATACTCCTTCTTATCCCTGGAATGTTCATATTTCTTCTTTTTGCCTAATAAATGCATAGCCGTTTTTCAGAGTGGAGCTAAAATAGAATTTGCTCTATAAAGCCTTTTCTGACCTTCCCTGGAAAAGATAAGTGTTTTCTCTCATTTGTTTTTATGGTATATTGTCTTAAAACCTAAGCTGAAAGTAGTCAGAGGTTCTGATTCATGTCTATGCAAAATACTTACTAAATTTTTTTTGAATAAACTCTTTTTTGCAGTTTTTTTATGAATAGTCTGTTATCAGTGAGAATTACTAAATATTTTGCAGCCATTTTTTGAAGAAATTCCAACCACAGAGGTTTTTAAAAGAAAAAAAAAGGACAGCTTGCATTTGGAACAAAACTGTCTACAATCTGGAGGGAGAGGAGTGTGTGCTATGGGAAAAAGAAAATATATGCTGGATTTGGGAACCTATAATACAAAATTGGCTCAAATATCAAAGTAATTTTTTAAATCAAATTAGAAACACAAGAAAAGCTTATTTGAGGTTTTACAAAGCATTGTGAATTATACAAACAGATTGGTATAATCAGAAAATGTCATTAATTGGTAGGAAGGAATACAAATATTGATCACTGAGGCATGCATTTATACTATTTTAGCTTTTGGAAAATAGAAGTTGAATTTAATTAGCTCAGAATTTGCATGGTTTGCTGACCTTATATGACCTTGTGTGAAACAGAGTTTAGAAAAAATTGTATACAACTCTCATATTAGGTTAACTAAAATTCAAAAGTTTTGTCTCTTGGTTTCTAATTTAGTTCTCAATCATTGACTCATTAGTTTAATATTTTACTTAGAAGAATAATGCTATTAATAAGAAAATACCTAGAAAATATATGCATAATTTCTGAGTGAATATACATTTCTTTGTGCAATATTAACTGATAAACTAAGGGAGAGAGTTGGATGTGTTAGATGTCATTCTCTGTCTTAAAAGTCAAAGTACCTAAGAAATATTTATTTATATTATTAATTGTAAAATTACTTCAGATGGGCACAGAATTAATCATCCATGATATCATTACTACTTCAAGCGTTGAGTGGTTGGAAAAGAAATATCTGCTGATACAAGTAACTTTAAAAAATAAGGGATGATAAGGTTTAATGGGATAATAAGATCAGGGAACTCATGGGTGAATTCTCTCTGTTTTATCTGTCATTTCCACTAAACTGTGTGTTTATTAAGTTTTTATATAAGACAATCCCTAGTATATAACAGTTTCCAAATATTTCTTGTACTGACTTTTCTCAAATTTCCATAAAAATCAGAAGCACATGTTTTCCTATTTGCTCACTACATTTGTCCCTTCTAGATCAAAATTCTAGTACTACTTTCATTGGCTACCAGGAACTTTTATTTACATAATCTCTGTATACATTTAAAGTATACAAGCAAGCTATGTTATTGCTTTTGTTTTTTGAGTTGGAGTCTCACTCTTGTCTTCCAGACTGGAGTGCAGTGGTATGCTCACAGCCACTGCAGCCTCGATCTGCGGGACTTAGGTGATCCTTCCACTTCACCCTTCCAAGTAGCTGGAACAGATGCACAGCACCACACCCGGCTAGTTTTGTGTGTGTGTGTGTGTGTGTGTGTATGTGATTTATTGTAGAGACGAGATCTCACCAAGTTGTCCAGGCTGGTCTTGAACACACGGGCTCAGGTAATCCTTTTACCTCAGCCTCCCAAAGTGCTGGGATTGCAAATTGAGCCACTGTGCCTGGCCTGTTCTTGTTTTAATAAGGTTTAAATGTGTTTCATTGTCTCAGTAATCCCAAGTAATTTTTAATAAATGCTTGCATTTTCATTAGTTTTGACTACTTTTGAAGTATTTTCACATCATCAGAACATCTGAGCCTCGCAGGAGCCCTTTGAAATGAAGGGAGTATAATTCATCTGTATATTCCATTTATAGATGAGAAAACTAAAGCTTGGAAACTAAAACCTGTCCAACTTTCCCATAGAACTGATGGTTACATTTTTTTTCTTTGAATAAACATAGAAATTGGCCATTCAGGTCTTAAAAGTTTGAAACTTACATTTGTCTTATCTGAGCACCTTTCTCAGGCAACTGATATTCAGGCCTCTCAGTATCAAGGAACTGAAACTCACCAAATCACAGCAACCAGACAATGAAATACCAGATCCATCAATATTTTCTTACTTCTCCCTAATTTCTATTTCCCAGCACATAGCTATATTTCTGCCTCACGATATAAACTCCTGACTTTAGTGGGAGGGGGAGATAAATTTGTGACTGCTGTTCCATTTTTTCTGGCTGACATTCAAACAAAAAGCCTTCTTTCCTGGCAATACTTGTATCAGTAATTGGCTTTCTATGTGGTAAGCAACAGGTCTTAGATAGAACTCCTGGTATTTTGGTAACAAAAGATTAAGCAATTAAACTTCACGTCTTTCTTATCCCCTCTGCATACTCCAGTAAGTAGAAAAGATGAAACTAGATCTCATGTTCTATCCTCCTAGTTCAGTGCTCTTTACACTGTCTTCCTCTGCACTTCTTTATAGTACATGATGGAATTTTTCCCATAATCATTTTTACATAAAAAAAAAATAACTGGAAATTAGCTTTATTGCAGCTTCAAAATGATAGCCATTTCAAACATTTCCTTATGTTATTTCTAACTTTGTCATACTAATATACTTCATTCAACTTTTATTTACAGAATATTTATTAAATTATATTCCAGACATTCTTTTTTCAGACATGGATGATGCAGTAGTAAATGAGACCATTAAGTCCTTCATCTTCATAAAGTTTAGGGCCTAATATAAACTATAAGGAGCTGTACTGGCATTTAAAATAAAGTGCAGTAAGAGTGTAGTGAGAGAGAAAGTATAGATTGTTACATGGGTAAATAGGAAGAGCATGTAACCCAGATACAGTACCTCAAGAATGAGCTACTAAGATCTAAATCTAAATAAAAGGATAAAACTGATATCTAAATCTGAAATCTAAATCTAAATAAAAGGATAGCATTTTTGAAGACTTTGTAAACCATCTCATGTATTCTAGAGGCATATACATGGTCCTAAGATTGTACTTACCAATGCCTTATAGTGCCTGTCATTGCAAGTAATGGTACCATATTGATGATGCTACTTTGGGTGTGCAGAGCAGTCTGGCAGTCAATTAATTTCTATTAATGCTGCAATGAGCTGTTAACTGGAGTCCGTTCCTTACTTTTATTAGCTTAATTGAAAAAGATTTCTTTAACTTAGGTTTCTCGAAAGTATTAACTTGAAAAATATCCCCAGTTGCTATATGTTTCCATCTTCATCATGGCATAGAATAGTATGGAAGTGACATTTATATGGCTGCTACCATAACATCATTTCAAGCAAAAATACTAAAATAATAGAGAAAGAGTAACAAAGACAACAAATATATATGTATATATTTTACACACACACACTATATATGCAGCTTATGGAACAGGAGAAACTGAGGATCAAAGAAATTAAGAACTGGTCTAAGGTGATCTGTAAGGCATAGAGTCAGGATTAAAACCTGAATCTGTCAAAAGTTCACTTTATTTTCACCATACCACAGAGAGCTAGAAGAATATTTTAGGAATAAGCAAGGTAACAACTATATTCCCAATAGGGGAATTGCTGGGTCATATGGAAGGTCAATTTATAGTTCTTTCAGATACTACTACACTGTCTTTCAAAGAGGTTGCACTAGTTTACATTCCCACCAGCAGTGTAGTAGTGTTCCTTTTGCTCCACATCCTTGCTGCATCTGTTGTTTGTTTTATTAATGATGGCCATTCTTACTGGGGTTAGGTGGTATCTCAGTGTAGTTTTGATTTGCATTTCTCTGATGATAAATGAGGCTGAGCACTTTTTCATTCTTCTGTTAGCTGCCTGTATATCTTCTTTTGAGAAGTGTCTATTCATGTCTTTTGCCCTCTTTTTAATGGGGCTGTTGGTTTCTTTTCCTTTTGGCGTGTTTGAGTTCCTTGTAGATCCAAGATATTAGACCTTTGTCAGATATACAGTTGGCAAATATTTTTTCCCATTCTGTGGGCTGTCTTCCTGTTCTCTTGATGGTTTCTTTTGCTTTGCAGAAGCTTGTTAGTTTGATGAGGTCCCACTTGTCTATCTTCATTCTTAAGGTATGAGCATTTAGGGTTCTGAATAGGAGTTGGTTGCCAGTTCCAATTTCCATGAGTGTGTCTCCTGCATTTTCTAAGATTCTTATACTTTGAGGTTTTACATTTAGGTCTTTGATCCATTTAGAGTTAAATTTTGTGCATGGTGATAGGTAGGGGTCCTGTTTCAATCTTCTGCATGTGATCAGTCAGTTTTCCCAGCACCATTTACTGAATAGGTTCTCCTTTCCCCAGTGGTTGTTGTTGGAGGCTTTGTCTAATATGAGTTGGTTGAGAAATGGAGACCTTGCTTCCGGAATCTCTATTCTGTTCCATTGGTCTATATGCCTGTTCTTGTACCAATACCTGACTGTTTTGATAACTGTAGCTTTATAGTAAAATTTGAAGTCTGGAAGTGTGATACTTCCTGCTTTGTTTCTTGGTGGGAGCCGGCCTTGAAGGTCCACCTGATTGACAGGGTCCTGGTGGGCCGAAGACCCCAGGCCACAGGGCAAGCCCGGGAAGCTGAGGCCTTTCTGTCTTCCACCTTTGCTGTTTGATACCGCCGAAGAATTCTGTGCAGTCGTGGAAGAAGAAAATGGCATGTTTGTGCAAAGTACTCACAGCTAACCTGGAAATGTCATGGTTTATTTTTCCATTTCCCACTATGCTGTTTGGCCTTTTCTAACATATGCAAGGGTTAAACTCTGAAGCACATCAAGAATGCTTTCTTTCACTTGGTTATAAGTTACTAGATATTGCTTAAGTAATAAGTGATATAAGTATATTTACTCATTTGATTTAGGATTATGCAGTTTAGTGTTCAGACATCAGGTTTTTTTAGAAGCACAAGTTTATAGTAAGTTCATTATGAATTCATTATAAGTTCTAACACTTATCTAGGAGTTATGTAGATGATTTATAACACTGTTTTCACAGACTTAGGATAAAGATTATCATTAAGGTTTTTACTTAATTCAATAGTTAAAACTCTAGGTTAACATTTATAGAGTGGGTTTTCACTGAACTCATAATATAATAATCAGACACTTTTATGATAGATCAGCTAAAGACAGAAAGCAACCTTGGAGGGGCCTGGGAAACATTACTAAAAACTTATTTTGAGTTCTCTTTAGAAACAAGCACTGCAAGATAAGAGAAAAGTAACAAGGACATCTGGACAAGGGAGGTGATCACAAGACTCTGAAGGACATAAAAGCCTAAGATGGGAAAACTCCTGCCACATGAAGAAATGAATGCTTAGAAACTTTCTTGAGACATTTTAAGGACTGTAATTTGGGACATTGGACTGAAAGTATCATTGTTGGCTTTATGAAAAAGACTTGTCTGAATGTTTATGGGAATCTTGGTTTGTTTGTTGCTAAGACCACTATATGGTAACTTTTAGAAGATATGTACATGAAGGAATTTTCTTTGTCTTGTCCCTTTACAAATGGTATAAAAGCTCTGTGTTAACTAACATTAAACGTCATCTGTTCAGGAAGCAGGTGTCCGAGTATATTATCTTCGTCCTTTGCCTATCCGTCTCTCCTTCAGGAAATCTCACGACCGAGCAAGGGGCTGGACCCCCGCAGTTTCTTTTGCTAAGGATTGTTTTGGCTATTTGTGGTTGTTTATGTTTCCATATGAATTTCTGTATTGCCATTTCCAGGTCTGAGAAGAATGATGTTGGTAAATTAATGGGTATTGTGTTGAATCTGTATATTTCCTTTGGTAGGATGGACATCTTAACAATGTAGATTCTTCCTATCCATGAGCATGGAATATTTTTACATTTGTTTGTGTCTTCTTGGATTTCTTTGAGCAGTGTTTTGTAGTTCTCATTGTAAAGATCTTTTTCTTCTCTGGTTAGGAAGATGCTGAGGTATTTCTTTTTTTGTGGCTTTTTAAAATGGGGTTGTGCTTTTAATTTGGGTCTCTGCCTGCTTGTTAGCCATTTTTTATGTATGTTTAATAGAGGTATAAAGAGAGGATGTTGCATTATGTTTATAAGATTTAGAATTCTAAATATATCTATTAGAATAAATCATATTAATATATCATTAGAATATCTACAGGCATAATTGTTAATAGGTTGCTAGATCAGGTAAAAACTGAGAGTGTTTCATACTCTTCTAATTGTTTCTTCCATATTAGTTAATACATGCAACATATTTAGCAAGCAGATTGACTTAGAGTAACATTATTGTTGATTATTATCATTGTTATTATATTTGAGACTTCATAATTCTTATAGATCTTGTAATTGTATTACTGGAAATGGTTTGTATAATCATTAAAAAATCACTTTACAATGTATATGCATATCAAAACATTCCATTGTATAGCTTAAATATATACCATTTTCATAAGTCAAGGATATTTTTTAAAAACAGCCTCCTTTCTTTTTAAAATAATGTTCATATATTTTAAATCATTATTTTTGATTGACAAATCATGATTGTATACATGGGGTACAATGGGATGTTTTGATATATGAATACACTTTGGAATGATTAATCAAGCTAATTGACATATCCATCGCCTGACTTATTTTTTTTTTTTTTGCGGTGAAACATTTGAAATTTAATCTCTTAGCTATTTTGAAATATACATTATTCAAATATAAAGAATGAAGGTTAAGCATTCTTAATCCAAAAGTCTGAAATCCAAAATGCTCCCAAGTCTGAATGTTTTTGATCACCACCATAACACCACAAGTGAAAAACTCCACACCTGACTTCATGTGACAGATTGCAGTCAAAGTTCAATGAAAACTTTCTTTCATGAACAAAATTATTAAGCATATTCCATAAAACTACCTTCAAGCAATGTGTAGAAGTTATATATGAAACAAAATATTTATGTTCAGACTTGGGTCTCATCCCATGATACTTCATTGTGTATATGAAAATATTTTAAAATCTGAAAAATATCCCAAATCCAAAAAAGTTCTAGTCCCAAGCATTTCAAACGAGGGATACCCAACCTATATTATAACTATAGTCAGCCTCTGGTGCAAAGGTGGAATAAGTGTTTGAGACCTTTTAAAATACTTTTGTCTGTGAACTCAATTTTTTCTTTTTTCTTTTTATTTATTATTACTTTTTTTTGAGTTGGAGTCTCACTCTGTCACCCAGACTGAAGTGCAGTGGCCACTCCCAGCCACTGCAGCCTTGACCTGCTGGGCTCTGGCGATCCTTCCACCTCAGCCTTCCAAGTAGCTGGAACTACAGGCCCAGCTAATTTTTTGATTTACTGTAGAGATGAGGTCTTGCCAAGTTGCCCAGGTGGGTCTCGAACCCGCTCAGGCAATCCACTCATCTCAGCCTCCCAAAGCACGGGATTACAGGCTGAGCCACTGAGCCTGGCTCAACTCAATTTTTTCTACCAGTCTTCTTTCAACTTCTTTTCTGCAGTTTTAGAAGCACATTATTTATGCATGTCTATTTAAGCATCACAGAATAAAATTTTATTTTCATCTGATGCTAATTTTTCTTTTAGTAATTATCTTATTCTCAGTGATTGCTATGATGCTCATGGACTTTCTTCTTTCAACTTTGTATACATGTATTTGATTTTCTTTTGTTTCTATTTATTGGTATAATTCTATCCCTTGCCTCATAATTTTTAAGTTATATATTCTGATTTCATTTTTATTAGAGTTTTAGAGTTTACCACTTAAATGAACAGATTCACACTTATATTTTATTTTACTGCCATCAGAGACAAAATGGTAACTTACATGTTCCCTGTTATAAGATGCGTGAAAATTAGCTTACTCCAATTATTTTCAATTTTAAGGTATTGCTTGCTTGCTGCAAGTCCTGTTATATAATGGGTCATTCATTGTTAAAGCCTTTGTTTTAAATTTTCTGATGTTTGGCAGTTTCACATAAGTTGGTCTCATGATCTTTCTAGATTGATGTCAGTTCTAGCATACACAACTTTAGCAAAACATAAGTAATTGGTATCTCTGGAATTTTTATATGCATGTACATGTGTGCATTTCTGGGGAAGGGTCATTAGCTATCATCAAATTAATATGTTTGGAAAGTTGTTCCTAATTTAGAATATAGGGATACCTAAGAGGCTTATGGGTTACAAAATATATTCAAATCCATTTGAACATATGTGTACTAAAAGTTCTAGTATTATCACAAAGAATCTTTAATATTTTTGGTGTTAAAGGGAAGTTTTTACATTGGGATGATTATAATCCACTTTATTAGTGAGCTCCCTTGCAAAGCAGACATCATATTTAATTTTCTGATCAAAATATCACATATTACAGGTATATTTGTACTTGCATATTTATCAATTAAGATAAATTTTTCACTCAGCATATATAAAATCAGTCTCATCACTTTCTTTTAAACCATTTCTATTTCCACTATCGGCTACCTTTTTTCCCCAAATTCCTTTAGTTTTTTTTAACCATATTTTGTGCTTCTCCTGAACTCATCAAGTCATGTTTTTTGTCCTGCCCTCCTCCACTCCTTCTTTCCCTTCCTTCTTCTGTCTTCTTTTTTCTCTCTTTACTTCCATTTTTCTATCTTTCTTACCTGCCTACCTGTCTGAAACAAATATCTAACAGGCCCCATACTCAGTGTTGGAAATACCGCTGTGAACAAAAATTTGAGGCAAGAAATGGACTGATTTGAGGAGACTATGGCAAAAACATCATAAAAACACACTCAAGAACTAATGTAATCACATAGCAATCTAGAATTGCAACGTCTCAGTTTTTCAAAAGCAGTCTCATCAAAAGAAAGATTGAAAGCAGAAAAAAATAAGAAAGAACTTGACCAATCAGGATGTGTACAGAAGAACAGAGAAACAGATTTGTTGTTATTTAAACAACTCTTGTCAAACAGATGGAAATAAGACATAGTAATTGACAACCTCAAAAACATGGGTTAAATTAATACCTATTTGATAATAGCCATTCTAACTGGAGTGAGGTAATATCTCACTACAATTTTGATTTGCATTTCACTGATTATTAGTTATAGTATTCTTTTGAGAAATCTCTATTTAGATCTTTTGTCCTCTTTTTAAATTCGATTATTTCCTTTTTTTTTTTTGGCTACTGAGTTGTGTGAGTTTCCTGTATAGTCTATAAATTAACCCCTTGTAAGATACATAGTTAGCAAATATTTTCTCACATTTTGGATGTCATCTCTTCCACATGTTGACTATCTCCTTTGCTATACAAAAGTTTCTTAGTTTGAATAAATACTATATGACTATAGTTAACAATAATATATTGTATATTTTGAAAGAGCTAGAAGAGAGAACTCTGAATGTTCTTGAGCAAATAAATGATAGATATTTGAGGTGATAGATTTGCTAATTACCATGATTTGATCATTACACAATGCATTCATGTATCTAACATCACACTGTATCCTATAAATGTGTACAATGATTATGTGTCAATTATAGGTAAAATAAAACATAGCAACAACAATAAAAAACTAATACCTAAGCATACTATTATATATACATCTTAAGAATACAAAACTAAAATGAAAAACCTCTGAGTACTATAAAGATTATCTATACTGAAATTTAAGTGAATAATAGGTATTAACAGAATGCTACCAAGGTTATTTAAAGGGTCACAAAAAACTGTGATGTTTTTGACAACCTACTTCAGCTAAACAGTAAGAGCTGCGTACTTGACCATAGTCATTGTCTCATTTTATGGAAAATTACTTATTTTCTTGACTCCATTCAGATGAGGATAGTAATAGTACAATGAAAACCAAGCTGGTTTAGAAACAAGGAAAGTAAGCCAAATGCCTGCGATGTTTATTTTCTCTCTTAGGTTAATTACTATAATTGTATTTTCCTTTGCACAGATGGTAGATATGAGGAAGATAAAACAATTAGGAAATGGAAAAAATAGAAAGATACATATTTCCATGGAGAGTTCTTTTTTAAAGGATCTCTATTAAGAGATTGACCTGGTGAATGAAAAAATTTATTTTTTTCACTGTTTTAACTAGAAACACCTTATTGAGATAAAATCAGTGACCTCACTCTTTTACCCATCCTTATTCCCTCATTATAGTCAAATTTATTTAATTCATTTTTTTCTGTTGTATAAATCCACACCTGATAAAATTTGTGTACACATATTTGTAGGCATCATTTATTTTTTGTTTCATCTCATTTTGTTTTGTTTTGAGTTGGGGTCTCTCTGTCCCCAGGGTGGAGTGCAGTGGCATGATTATGAGTCCCTGCTGTTTTGATCTCCTGAGTTCAGGTGATCCTTCCACTTCAGCCTCTGGAGTAGGAGATGAAAATACAGACATGTGCCACCATGCCTGGCTAATTTTTTAATTTTTTTTTTGTAGAAATGAGGTTTTGCTATGTTCCCTAGGCTGGTCTTGAACGCCTGGGCTCAAGCATTTATCTCACCTCGGCCGCCTAAAGTGCTGAGATTACAGGCATGAGCCACTGTACCTGATCAGCATAATTTTTAATAATACAAGTTTATAAAAAGATGAATCCAGTTTTCATATTAAATGAATATTTCTTAAGACAATGGGAGTAAAAATAGATTTAAATCTACATGTAAATAAATTGCAGTTTGCAATCTTTGAGCACAACTACTTCAAATGAAGAGTGCATATAAAATTAAGTGCCTAAATTTAAAAAATTAAATTATGTCGGATGTTAACATGATAATTTTTCATAGCATAATTTATTTGTTTATGGAACTAATGAGGATAACAGGATGGAAACCCCCTCATAGACATACCCAGAAATAATACTTTATGAGTTTGCTAGGTATCCCTTAACCCAGTCTCTCTCCATAAAAATCTCTTTTAATACAATATAAGAGAAATGAAAACATAAAGAATGTAAACTTGTCTCTCTCTACTTTACAGTTGGCTGTAGGTCTAGGGTAAATGGTGCTAGATGATGTGGTAAACTGCTTTCTATGCAGAAAAAATACATATTTAATGGAAAAATATGCATAATGATTCTGTATAATGTTCAGAGTATTTGTTCAAACTTTCTTCCAGTTACTTATAAAAAATCTTTTTAATTTAAATATTGAAGTTGATGTTTCTCCTTTAGTTAAAGACAGTGCAACAGCATACTTTCTATAGGTAACCAATACAGTAAACTTTTTTTCCTATTATTAAACTTTGCCAGCATCATTTTTAAGGTTGATCTGTAATGAAGATATTAATAATTTGACTCACCAATTATTTCAGCCTGATCCCATGCCCTATTCTTAGAAGTCTTCTTCCTTGCATATTTTAGAAAGTATTTATTTACAGCTCTTGCTAAGGGGGTGGTGTGACATGTGGTCCAAATCTCCTAATCAAAACTGAATAAGTCAGATACTGAATATTGAGAAAGGAAACTTAGAATCTCCAGACAATTTCTGTTGTATGCTCTATGGCAGCCACGTCTAGACAATATACACTGAAAAAATCAGTCAGACCTAGACTACAGAAACAGTGAGAAATTATAATTTTTTTGAGAAAGTTGAGAGGTTGAGACAATGTCTCAAACAACATATAGATAAGAGAATTTTAATTCCCTAATTTTTGTTTCAGGATCCGATCTCCTATTAGGCTTAGCTATACTCCCCATCTCTCACTGGTTTCTTGCAACACACACACACACACAGACACACACACACACACACACACACCCCACATGTACATGTATACGCACACACTATATGGTTCATATGAGTTCTGTTACTTGTATCTAAATTATACCTAAGTCATGATCCAACATCAAATATGCCTTTCAGCAGACTAAGGCTGGCAACAGGGCCAGAACAAATTTTGCACATATATTGGATGCTTAATAAACATTTATTTATTTGAATTGGATAGGTATTATAAAGCTGAATGTAGCTTCATAGCATGTCAAAGGCATATTAAGAAAGAGATTATTTAAGAAAAATATAGGAAAAAAGAGAAAAGTTGAGATGATACAAAAATGATGAATGTGGCAGATATGCAGGGTAAACACAGACAAATAATAAGTGGCCTTGATAAGCAAGAAACACTATTTACCTTCTCTTCCAAAAATTCTTAGTTCCTAATTTTGCATGGTCAAGTTGTAATTCTTGGTCCTGGGTTTCATGAAATTGTCACCTTTTACTAGAATAAATGAGTTTCTGTACTTTGAAATAAGCACAACACTTACTAGAATCTTTGGACAATCTTTACTATATACAAATTGTTCAATTGAAAATACACAGTTTTGAGATTTTATAACAGTAGACATGTTATCAGAAGAGAAATTTTGATTCTGTAAATTCTCAAGTCAGTTACCAGCTATCTATCTGTTCTTAGACACCTTCCACTATATTATGCATAAATATACATAATCTTCTAACTCCTACCTTGAACAAAAGAGAATTACTAGCATTATAATGGATGCTGCTAGTTGCAAACTCAGGATCCATTACCCTTTTAAAATTCTTAATCAAAGCTCAATCCCATTTATAATAGCCACAGACAAAATACCTCAGAATACATGTAACCAGCAAGATGAAAGATCTCTACAATGAGAACTACAAAATGGTGTCAAAAGAAATCAAATGTGACACAAACAAATGGAAAAATATCCCATGCTCATGGATGGAAAGAATCAATAATTTTTAAATTTTTAATTGTTTGATTCAAAGTCTCACTCTGTCACCCAGGTTGGAGTGCAGTGGCATGCTCACAGCCACTACAGACTTGATCTGCTGGACTCAGGCGATCCTTCCACACCCACCTTTCAAGCAGCTGGAATTACAGGTGCACTCTATCATGCCCATTTAATTTTTTGAAAATTTTTATTGTAGAGACGAGAACTCACCAAGTTGCCCAGGCTGGTCTTGAACACCTGGACTCAGGCAATTCTCTCACTTCTGCCTCCCAAAGTGCTAGGATTACAGGCTTGAGCCACCACACCTTGCCAGAATCAATATTGTTAAGATGCTTATACTACCTAAAGCAACTACAGATTCAATACAATCCCTATCAAACCACCAGCATCATTTTTCAGACTTCGAAAAGACAATACTTAAATTCATATGAAAGCAAAAAAGATCCTGAATAGTCAAAACAATCCTAAGCAAAAAGAACAAAGTCAGAGGCATTACACTGCCAGATTTCACCCTGTACTGCAAGGCTATAGTAACCAAAACAGCATGGTCCTGGTACAAAAATAGACACATAGACCAGTGGAACAGGATAGAGAACCCAGAAATAAAACCACTTATTTACAACCAACTCATCTTTAACAAAGCTGACAAAAGCAAACATTGTGGAAATGGCACCCTATTCAACAAATTCTGTTGAGAAAACTGGTTAACCATATGCAGAAGAATGAAGCTGGAGCCCTACCTATCATGATATACAAAAATTAACTCAAAATGAATTAAAGACTTAAACATAAGTTTCCAAACTATAAAAATCTTAGAAGAAAACCTAGGAAACACTCTCCTAGACATCAGCCTAGGCAATGAATTTATGACCAAGTCTTAGAAGCAAAAGCAACAAAAACTGTAATTGACAGGTAGGACTTTATCAGATTAAAAAGTTTCTGCACACACACACACAAATTTCTAGAGTAATTGTGGCAGGAGTCTTTACAGAGAGAGATGAGACACCGAGGTTTCTTTGCCAGGAAGCAGCATTTATTTGTGCTGGCACTGGCTCAGCGGATTCACATTCAAAGGCTGAGCCCTGAGCCCAGGGTGTCATTGCCTTATATATGTTTTTAGCTTCTTTGTCCCCCTTATAAGGCTACATATTGGTAACATACATTGTGATTAGGTATTTCATAGCTTAAGGTTGCAGCAGGGTTACACATATGCACTACAACTTGGGCCACATTCCTTTCTCTCTAACATAATTTTTTCTATTCTGGGAAGGTCCTTATCTTTTTGTGCTAAGAGGGCCCTTTCTCTATTCTGGGATGGCCTTATCTTGTGCTAGGAGGGCCCTTGCCTCATAATGAGACAACCCATAGAATGGGAGACAATATTTGCAAACTATGCATTTGATAAAAGCCTAATATGTACAATCTATAAGGAACTCAAATGAATCAACAGGAAAAAAATAAAAACCCCATTTAAAAATGGGTAAAGACATGAACAGACACTTCTCAAAGAGGACATACAATTGGTCAACAAACATATGAAAAAATGCTCACCATCACTAATCATCACAGAAATGCAAATCAAAACCACAATGGGATACCATCTCACACCAGTTAGAATGGCTATTATTAAAAAGGCAAAACACAACAGATGTTAGCAAAGTTGTAGGGAAAGAAAATACTTGTACACACTTGGTGGGATGTAAATTAGTATAATCCCTGTGCAAAGCAGTTTGGAAATTTCCCAAAAGACTCAAAATAGATTTACCATTTGAACCAACAGTCCCACTCCTGGATATATACCCAAAGGAGTATAAATCATTTTTCCAAAAAGACACCTGCACTCTTATGCTTGCTGCAGCATTAGTCACATTACACCATAACTGAACTGAAAGGCAACTGCATGCAGTGCAGTTGGAGTTCCTGGAAGAAAAGGGAGACATGAACACACATGAAGAAAGAGTGACTAGAATCTCTCTCAATTTGATGAAAATTATAAACTCGTAGACTCTAGGTGTTCAATAAACCCCCAAACCAAGAAATATGGAGACAACAAACCAACATAAATCATAATAAAATTGTTCAAATCCAGTTAAAAAGAGAAAAAAGAAGAGAAGATATTAGAAATAACCACAGGAGGAAAAAAAGGCACATTATGTACAGAGGAAAAAAGTTAAGAATGGCAGATTTTAAAATGAGAAACCATGCAAGAAAAGAGAGTGAAGCAATGTCTTTAAAGTATTGGAAGAAAAAAAAGGTCAACAAAATTTTATACTAGTGATAATATTTTTCAAAATCGAAAGTGAAAGAAAGACTTTTTATACATACAGAACTCAAAAGAATTCATCAGCAGCAAATCTGCACTGTAAAAAAACGTTGTAGGGATCTCTCCAGCAGAGGGAAAATTATATCAAATTGAAATATAGATCCATACAAAAAAATAAAAAGTACTAAAAATAGTGACTGTGTGGGTATATGTGAAATTCATTTCCTTATTTAAATTTTTTAAAAAGAAAATTAACTGCTTAAACAAAAAATAGTAATGTAGAATTCATTACACAAGTATAAGTTAAATGTATGACAATGTTTTGGATGAGGTAAATAGACATATAGTCATCTCTTGGCATACATGAAGGATTGGTCCCAGGTCTCCTGCATATCCCCAAATCCACATATACCAAAGTCCCACTGTTGGCCTGGTTGAACCTATGTATATGAAAAGTTAGCACTCCATATATACATATATATACTGTGAACACTGTATTTTTTTATCTGGTTGAATAAATTCTGTATAAGAGGATCTGCACAGTTTAAACCCATGTTGTTCAAGGTCAACTGTATGCTGTACTGTAAGTTTCTTATACTTCATGTGAAATTATGTTAATACTACTTGAAGACAGACTGTGATAAGTTAATAATGTATACTATAAGCTATAAACCCCAAAGCAATGACTAAAATAAACAAAGAATTTTATCTAATATGTCAACAAAATAGATAAAAAGATATCATAAAAAATAATTACGGTCAGGCGTGATGGCTGAGCCTGTAATCCCAACACTTTGGAAGGCCAAGGAGAAAGGATAGCCTGAGTCTGGGGGTTCGAGGCCAGCCTAGGCAACTTGGTGAGATTTCATCTCTGCAATAAATCACAAAAACTCGCCAGGCATGGTTGTGTGCTTCTGTAGTTCCAGCTACTTGGAAGGCTGAGGTGGAAGTATTGCCTAAACCCCGCAGGTGGAGGCTTCGGTGACTGTGAGGGTGGTTTATGGCTATAATCCCAGCATTTTGGAAGACCAAGGTGGGAGGATTCCCTGATGCCAGTTTGAGACCAGCCTGGGCAACAAAGTATAGTAGATCTCATGTCTACAAAACATTTACTTTCTTAAAATTAGTTTTACGTGGTGGCATATGCCTATAGTCTTAGCCACCCCAGAGGCTGAGGCAGGAGGATCGCTTGAGCCCAGAAGTTTGAGGCTGCAGTGAGCTATGATTGTACCACTGCATTGGGTGACAAAGCAAGACCCTGTTAAAAAAAGCAAAGAAACAAACAAAATACACCTCAATATGAAAGAAGGGAGAAAAAAATAATAGACTTGTCAAATAGAAAACAAAGTGTAAATGATAAGCTTTAACTTAACTGACTCTGAAAACTCAATATAAAAAAACCTCATTTTAAAAATAAGCAAGGCCTGAGCCCGCGGGTTTGAGACCTTCCTGGGCAACTTGACGAGAACTCATCTCTACAATAAATCAAAAAATTAGCCGGGCGTGGTAGCGCGCGCCTCTAGTTCCAGCTACTTGGAAGGCTGAGGCAGAAGGATCGCCGGAGCCCAGCAGGTTGAGGCTGCAGTGGCCGGGAGCGGCCACTGCACTCCAGTCTGGGCAACAGAGTGAGACTCCCACTCAAAAAAAATAAATAAATAAAATAAATAAATAAATAAATAAACAAAATATTTAAACTTTATTAAATTGTAATTCTTATATAACAATATGAAGAACAAAGAAATACAAATACCAGCTAAGGGACATTTTAATAGTATATGTATGCACACATGGCAGAAGAATGTTTTCCAGAACCAAGATTAAGCTCATACTAAAGCTAACCTTGGTCAAGGTTACCTTGGCTGTCGCTGTAATAGTCAGTGTTTCTCGGAGAAATAGAACTGATAGAATAGTGTTTCTTTTTATTTTACACAGCTGTAGAAAAAATTTTTGTGAATGCAAGGGCGTACTCTTAATCTAGGACATAAAAATATGAAGACAGGATTAGCTACATAATTTGTGAGGCCCTAGTACAAAATAGAAATTCAGGTTCTCTTTTTAAACATTATTAAGAATTTCAAGACTGCTACAGCAGAACCCTTCTGTAAAAGTTACTCACCAATATAATTGGACCTATGGTCCAGAAAATGAGAGACCAGTACTTCACTCTTTCTTTCTTGGAAGAGAGAAACTTTCTTCAGAAGCAAGACAAAAGACTGTCATATTTTGGGGGGTCAGAATTGTATCACATACCATGTCCTGAACCAAAACTGTAAACAATGTATTACCTTTAAATCAACTAAGCCCAACCTTGAGATACAGGGGTGCTTGTTCAAAGGGAGTTAGCTTTTGATTTTTTTAATATTTTTATTTTATTTTAAATTTAAGGGGTACATGTGCAACTTTGTTACATAGGTCTATTGTGTGATGGTAAACATGGTACTACATAGGTGCTTTTTCAACACAGTCTTTCTCCCTCCATCTCCCACCCACTTTAGTAGTCCCCAGTGTCTGCTGTTTCCATCCTTGTGCCTGTGTGTGCAAAGTGTTTAGCTCTCACTTATGAGTAAGAACATGCAGTATTCAGTTTTCTGTTTATGTGATAATTCACTTAGAATAATGACCTTCAGCTACATCCATGTTGCTGCAAATGACATGATTTTGTTCTTTTTAAAGGGTGATTATTAGTATTTCATGGTGTACATGTGCCACATATTCTTTATCCAATCCAATGTTGATGGGCACCTGGGTTGGTTCCATGATGTCTGGTATCTTAATCATTGCTCATATATTGTGTCTGACTTTTATTTGTCTAGTCTTTTTTATTGTTTCAGGCAGGAGGGTAATTTATCTCATTTTATTCCACCTTGTCTGGAAGCAGAAATATATCTATATTGTAGCAGATAAATAAACCCTACATTGAAGGCCCAATTCCAAGATTGTAATGCCAATTAAGAAATTTTACTTACACATTGAAGAAAACTAAATATTTTTTAGACTACGGGGTTATCTATTAAAATCTCTTTGATTTTTGCTATTTAAAAAACAAGTAGTGGACTTTATTACTTCCTTTTAAATTCAATATTTATTGGATACAATAAATAAATCCTCCATATGCAAGAAACCAAACATTTTGTTGTTTTGTGGATTGTCCTGGGAAAGTTGTCGTGTACTTTGGCAAAGAGACAATTTCTGATTATTATTCAGAAGTGATTGCCTTTGGAGATAGCATTTTGAAGAGTGAAGTTTATTGCCCTTACCATCAAATTCATGTTAATTACTTTTTAAATAACTTTTAGTGTATTTACTTAGTTAAGTATGTGTTTGGTGGTAGTGTGAGAACTGTTTACATTGTATTTCAGCAAGACTTAAAAATAAATACTTCCTTATAAGCTGTATGGAAAAAATGACTGAGATTGAAAGGGCATTGAATCAGTTGGAGTTGGAGTTGGAGTTGGAGTAGCATGGACTAGATCAGGATTCTGAGGTTAGTTATCAGTCCTGTCATTACCCATGAGTCTGTAAACAAATTACTTGTATCTGGGTTCCAGTTATTTGTTGCTGGTAAAAGATGGAGAAGTCTGTCTAAAGGTATGCACAATCATATTTCTAGTCATTTATCTTCGTAGTTCCTTCAATTTGATTACTCTACTTTCCATTTTGGCACAAGACCATCTTATATAGTGGTGTCTCTTTCGAACCTCAGGAATCATAGCAAATCAGTCTTTATGCTTTTGATGTTTCCCTCAATTTAACATCTGAGAGTTTGTTCAGGAAAAAAGCAAACAACACACATGTATTTAATGACCTGCTTCTCCTACCTGTTTTCTTTTTCTTTCTGTAACTCCACCATGAGCAGATAAAGTTGAATTTTCTCTTGCCTTTTTCTCTGGCAGATATTTATCATATATACTACTTGCCTCCTTTTAAAGATGGCATTTTTATAATCCATTTTCCTGAAAACCATAGTGATGGACAGTGAGCAAAGAATAAAATCTTCATAATACAGAAGAACCAAAATTATCATCATTAACATCATTTATTCCTTAGATCAGTATGTGTGTTCCCACAAAGAAAATTCATGCTGATTTCTGGCTCACTTTCCAAAAATCTATTTATTTATCCCAGTTTCACTAGTCATTTGGGGTAATGGCTGGAAATCTTAACTTTTACCTTTTGGAGACTTATTTTCCCTGGAGATTTATTTCTCTTCTAGCAATAACACTGATTCTCCAAGTAATTCAACCATATTTCAGACAAAACTAGCATTGCCCTATAATTATGTTTGGGTGGTTTGACATCATTATGATATAAGAAGTTGTCTCTGACTAAAGTCAACAAAGTCAACAGAAATTAGGTTAGTCACCAATTCCAATCTTTCCCCTTCTTGAAATAATGATTGCATAATCTCTTACCTTTGTATGCAGATTAAAATGGAAATCTATGTTGACTCTCGGTTTTCTTTTTCCTTTTTTTTTTTTTTTTTTTTGAGTTGGAGTCTCACTCTGTCGCCCAGACTGGAGGGCAGTGGTACACTCCCGGCCACTGCAACCTCAACCTGCTGGGCTCAGGCGATCCTTCTGCCTCAGCCTTACAAGTAGCTGTAACTGCAGGCATGTGATACCACGCCTAGCTAATTTTTCATGATTTATTGTAGAGATGAGGTCTCGCCAAGTTGTCCAGGTTGGTCTCAAACCCGTGGGCTCAGGCCATCCTCTCACTTTGGCCTCCCAAAGTACTGGGATTATAGGCATGAGCCAACACGCCCAGCCCGACTCAGTTTTCTTTCCTAAAAGCAGTGTGTTTCACAATTTTCCATCTCCATGAACGATGTTATTAGAGTTCCAATTTGTTCATAAGCACCAAACACTTATTTATATATACATATTTTTTTTTTTTAAATGATGGTCATCCTAGTGAGTGTGAAGTGGCATTTATAGGCAATTTTGATTTCCCTTTCCCTGATGACTAGTGATGTTGAACACTATTTTATATGCTTATTGGTCATTTCTATAACTTCTTTGAAGAAGTATTTGTCCAATTTTTAATTGTGTGGTCTTTTTGTTGTTGAGCTGTAAAAGTTCTGTGTATGTCCTGAACACTAGGCTTTTATTTATTACGTGATTGAAATTATTTTTTTCAATTGTGTTGGTTGCCTTTTCATTTTTTTGACAGTGCTTTTGATACACAAAAGTTTTAATTTTGAATTCAATTTGTTTATTTTTGTTGTGATTTTTTTGTGTGTTAGTTGCCTTTTCATTTTCTTGGCAATGTTTTTGATATACAACATTGTTAATTTTGGTGAAGTTCAATTCACTTATTTTTTTTCTGTGTTGCTTGTGATTTTGGTGTCATAAACTATTACCTTATCCAATGACACAATGATTTACATGTATGTTTTCCTCTAAGAGTTTTATTATTTATTTCTTCTAAGAGTCTTATTATTTTAGTTCTTATGTTTAGTTATTTAGTTATTTAATCTATTTGAGCTAAGTTTTTTATTTGATGTGAGTTGGGTCCAAGCTTATTTTTTGCATGTGTATATCTAGATCTGTCAGCACCATTTGTTGAAGACTTTTTTTCTCTGTTGAAATATGTTGGGACCCTTGTCTAAAATCACTTGACCATATACAAAACAGATTTCTAAACTTTTCATCCTATCCTATCAATCTATATATCTATATTTATGTCATTATGACATTTTCTTTACTATTGCCTTTAGTAAGTTTTGAAATTTAGAAATGTGTTCTAAGTTGTTTGTTTGTTTGTTTTCCTTTTTTGAGATTGTTTTGGTTATTCTGGGTCCTTTGAATTTTCATATAATTTTAAGATCAATTTGTTGATGTCTTCAATAAAGGCAGCTGAGATTTTGATAAGGATTGTATTGAATCTTGAGATTATCTTGAGAGTATTACTTTTTAAACAATATAAGGCTTTTCAACGCAAAAAATGAGAACTCCTTCTACTTATTTAGGTCTCATTTGATTTCTTTCAAAAATGCTTTGTAATTTTTAGAGTATAAGTTCTAGTTGCTTTTATTAAATGTATTCTTAATGTTTTATTCTTTTTAATGTGATTGTAAATAAGACAGTTTTTAAAATTTCACTTTCAGATTGTTCATTGTAAATGTACAGAAATACACTTGACTTTAGTATGCTAATATTTTCCCTGAAACTTTGCTGAAGTTGCTTATTACTTTTAGTAAACTTTTCAGTGGATTCTTTAGGATTTTCTGTGTGCAAGATTATATTATCTGAAATAGAGACAGTTTTACATAATTCCTAATCTTGATACTTTTTAATTTCAATGTTTTCCTAATTGATAAAACTTCTGGTACTTTTATAGATGTGATGAGAGCTGACATCTTTGTCTTTTGTAGACATTAGATATAAAATAATCTGTCAAAACTAATTATCATGTTATCTGTGAGTTTTTCATATCTGCACCTTATCAGGTTGAGAAATAACTTTTTGATTACTAGATTGTTGAGCAATTTTAATCATGAAATGGTGTTGGATTTTGTTAATTGCTTTTACTACATTTATTAAGATGTGATATTGTTTTTGTCTTATATTATCTTGATGTGGTATTATACATTGATTGTTTTTAGGAGTGCAGGGGCCAAAAAACAAATTCTCCTTTGCCCTCTGAAGTTTCACTGAATAATCAAATAACAAAAGGAAAATTAATAAAAGAAATGACATACAGATTTATTAAGCACTTGGGAGAATCACAGAATTGTTACCCCATCACCCATAGGAGTAAAGAAGCATACATACAATTTTGAGGGTACAGACAAAATGGGAGTTTGAAGCATGGCCAAAACCAAATTATGATGGTAAAACTTTCACAAGAAAGTTTACAGAGGGGAAAGAAGAGAAGGTCTGGCTAGCAAATATAGACTTGTTATGTAGATAAAATCTCACAGATAGCAGCCTTCAGAGAGATAGTTGGTAAATATTTCTGTCAGGTCCTCAGTTAATCTTTCCTACATCCAGATAATTTTTTCTATATCCAGTCTTTCTCAGGCAGTAGTGGGAAACTGCCAGGGGAGGTAGGGGGACAGGGTGGGAGGGCACTCCTTATCAACAAGGGTACCCGCATAATGAGCATTTGTATACCTAACCCTGAATTGTACCCCACATATTTAAAATTAAAAATTAAAAAAAGAAAAGAGAAGGCCTCAAAGAAAGTCCGCTGCATCAATTCATATTGTGTATAGATACAAATTTCATTCATAAAAGATAGACTTTGCAGGGTTACTTCTGTTTGCATGCTTTCTTATAAGTCTTCTCAAAATATGTCAAAGATACCAGGGGTGTCAAAAATATATATACACATTTTAAGTGATGTTAAGAGATGTTTACCATATCAAAAATATCTGGATGCAGATGGTAACCACTTTGAGCATCTCTTATAATTACAGAAGTCAAATGTGACTTGTATTCATCTTCTGTAATTGGTATATGTTAAGTATTATCATTTTAGTACAGGTTTTTTCCTTTCTTAAAATGTAGACCTTTTTGGCACTCTCTGTATTTTGAAGTGGAAATATTTAGATTTATTTCAGGATATTAAGCCATTTTTGCATTTTGTGATAAATATCATGCGGTCATGAATTATAATACTTTTTATATATTGCTGATTCTTTGCTGCATTTTGGAAGATTTTTTCTGTCTCTATTCATGGGAATTTTGGTGTTTAGTTTCCTTTTATTGTGATATCATTGTCTGGTTTTGCTATCAGGATAATAATAACACTAGAGAATGAATTGGGACATTTCTTCTCCTCTTCTATTTTTCAGAAAAATTTGTGAAAGATTGTTAATTATTTTTAAGTGTTTGGTAGAGTTTACTGGTGAAGTCATATGAACCTAGACAATTTCTTTGAGAGAAGTTTTTAAATTTTGATTTTTAATTTATTTCATTTGCTATAGGTCTATTCAGATTTTCTGTTTATTCTTGACTCAGTTTTGGTATTTTACATTTTTCTAGGAAGGTGTTCATTTCATTTAGGTTATTGAATTTGCCATCATACAATTGTTCATAGTATTCCTTTATAATCTATTTCTCCCATAAGACTGGTAGCAAGGTCTTTTATTTCAATCCTAATTTTAGTAAATTTAAGATTTCTTACTTTTCATCTTGAATAATCTAGCTAAAGCTTTACTTATTTTGTCTGTTTGTTTTTTTCAAGGAACTAACTTATGGTTTTGTTAATTTATTCATTTTTAAAATTATTTTAATAAACTGTCCTAATTTTATTAATATCCTTTCTTCTATTTTTTAGGACATAGTTTGTTCTTAATTTTCTAGGCTTAGCTGAACATTTAGGTAATTTATTTTTAACATAGGTGTATACATATATAAATGTCCCTTTAAGCCGGGCTCGGTGGCTCAGCATGTAATCCCATGACTTTAGGAGGCTGAGGTGAGTGGATTGCCTGAGCCCACAAGTTCGAGACCCACCTGGGCAACTTGGCAAGACCTCATCTCTACATAAATCAAAAATTAGCCAGGCATGGTAGTGTGCGCCTGTAGTTCCAGCTACTTGGAAGGCTGAGGCGGAAGGATTGCTGGAGCCCAGCAGGTCGAGGCTGCGGTGGCCAGGAGTGGCCACTGTACTCCAGTCTGGGCGACAGAGTGAGACTCCAATTCAATAAATAAATAAATAAATAAATGCCCCTTTAAGCAAAAGTATGGACTTCACAGCAACTTGGAGGGACTTAGAGTCCATTATACTCAGTGATCTATCACAGAAACAAAGAACTGAGTATAACATGTTCTCATTCATAAGTGAACCCTGGACATTTATCATAATATTACATGAAAGGGATTGGCAGTAGTGAGTCACTGTCAGAGGAGGAGGGACAGGCACATAACACAAGTAGAGAAAACTGATCCCAAACCAGATGAAGTGAGGACCAATGGAAGGCCCAAACTTCACCTGTATGATGACCACTTATGTACCTATTCCTGAATTGCAATATGAAAAAATAAATAAATAGAAGTCCCTTCAAATCATACTTTAGTTGCCTCCCGTAAGTTTTGGTATGTTATGTTTCAATTTGTATTTATGCAAAATATTTTCAATTTTTTTCTTGAGATTTAATTCTTTGTTCTAGTGATTATTTCAAAATATTATTTTCAATTTCTACATATTTGTGAATTTCCCAATTTCTTTCATTTATGAATTTCTAATTTTATTTTATTGCCATAGAAAATATATGTTTTATTATTTCAGTCTTTACAAATTTGTAAAGCTTTTTTAATGGCATACCATATAGAATATTCTAGAGAATGTTCCATGAGAATAATATGTATTCCCTTTTTGTTACATGAAGTGTTCTACAAATGTCTTTTAGATCTAGTTGCTATGTCATTTGTCTTATTTTTTCTTCTTTATGATTTGTTTATTTTTTTGACACATTATTGAAAATGGACCCTTGACATTTGCCACTATTACTGGTAGATTATTTCTTTTCCTCAATTGTTTCTTTCTTCAATTTTGTCAGTTTTTGCTTTAAGCATTTTGTAGTTGTTTTACCAGGTGTATTTATGTTTATAATTTTATATCGTGTTGATTGATGGACACTTTTTAGTATAATATGGCAATTTTATTCTTACAACAAGTTTATTTTTATATCTAGTGACTTTTTTGTTGTTGTTGTTTAGTTGAAGTCTCACTCTGTCACCCAGACTGAAGTGCAGTGGCCGCTCCCGGCCACCGCAGCCTTGACCGGCTGAGCTCCGGCAATCCTTCCGCCTCAGCCTTCCAAGTAGCTGGAACTACAGGTGCACGCTACCACGCCCGGCTAATTTTTTGATTTATTGTAGAGATGAAGTCTAACCAAGTTGCCATTTTTATCTTTGAATCTGAAGTGTGCTTTCTATAAGCAGTATATACATGGATCTTGTTTCTCTTCAATTTTGATGATTAATACCCTTTGACCAGATTGTTAATTCACTCACTTTTAATGTTATTATTAATAGATGGATTTTTGTCTGATAGCTTACATTTTGTCTTCTATATGTCATATGTATTTGACCTCTATCTTCCTTACTGCTCTTTTACATAAAATTGATATTTTCTATAGTAACATTTTAATTCTTTTAATATGTCTACTCTTTTTTAGTTATTTTCTTAGTGATTGCTCTACAGCTAGCCATATAAATATTAAATTATCAGAATCCATTTCAAATTTATACTAAATCCCAAAGAAATATAAACATATTATTAAAATATTAACTCTATTATCTTTACCATTTATGTGCTATTGTTACGCATATTAAATCTGTGCTATAGATCCAAGAATATATTACTATAATTATGAATTTACGTAATTTCCTATTTTTTAAAGAAGACAAGAGAAAAAAAGAAATTAAACATATATTTATAGACTGTTATCTTTATCTTATCTTTTTGCATTCTCTTTATATGTTCTTATTAGATGTGAATTACCATCTGACATCACATTCTTACTCTAACACAGCTTTGCTTACCATCATTTCCTTTGCACTTTATTGTAAAATGTGTTTGTGATGTATCACATACATTGATTTGCATATGTTGAATTATTATCATGTATTATCTTTTTGATGTGCTGTTGAAATTGATTTGCTAATATTTTGATGAAAAATTTTGTATCCATGTTCATCAAATATATTTGTCTGTAGTTTTATTGTTGTGATTTTGTCTGCTTTTGGAATCAAGAGGATACTGGCCTTGCAGAATGAGTTAAAAAATTTATCTCATCCTCGATTTTTTGGAGTAGTTTTAGAATGACTAGTATTCTTTGTATATTTGATAGAATTCAACTCTGAATCTATCTACTCCTGAGCTTTACTTTGGTAGGAGATATTTTATTACTGATTCAATTTCACCATGCATAATTCATCTTTTCAGGTTTTTTATTTCTTCCTTCTTCAATCTCAAGAGGATGTATGTTTCTAGGAATTTATCTATTTTTCTCTAGGTTTTCTGGTTTGTGAGTATATAGTTGTTCATAATAGTCTTTGATGATCTTTTGTATTTCTGTTGTATCAGTCGTTATGTCTCCTTTTTCATTTTTAATCTTGTTTATTTGGATCTTCTCTCTCATTTTCCTGGTTATTCTAAATAGTGGCTTACCAATTTTTAAAATTTTTCCAGATAATCAACATTTTATCTCTTTTTTCCCTTTTGTTTTCTTGGGGTTTTTTTTTTCTATTTCATTTTGTACTGCTCTAATCTTTTAAAAATTTTGTCCTTTTTCTAAAATTGGGCCCAGTTTGTTATTTTTTTACTTTTTTTTTAAATTTTAGACTTAGGGAGTACATATGCATTTTCATTACATGGACATATTGTGTAGT
Organism: Carlito syrichta; assembly: GCF_000164805.1. NCBI lineage: Eukaryota > Metazoa > Chordata > Mammalia > Primates > Tarsiidae > Carlito > Carlito syrichta. Next base: position 421,431 of record NW_007249354.1, read on the forward strand.
GGTGGTGATTGGGTCACAGATGACCATATTATCCAAGGTAATCTACACATTCAATGCAATCCCTATCAAACTGCCAATGTCATTTATCACAGAATTAGAAAAAAAGAACTCTAAAATTAATATAGAACAACAACAAAAAGCCAGAATAGTCAAAGAAATCCTAAGCAAAAAGAACAAAGCTGGAGGTATTACATTACCTGACTACAAGACTGTAGTAACCAAAGCAGCATGGTAGTGGTACAAGAGTAGACACATAGACCAATGGAACAGAATAAAGAATACAGAAATAAATCCAAATACCTACATCCAACTGATCTTTGGCAAAGAAGACAAAAATATGCACTGAAGGAAATACACCCATTCCACAAATGGTTCTGGGAAAATTCGATAGCTCTATGCAGAAAAACAAAACTTGATCCTTATCTCTTCCCATACACTAAAATCAACTCAAGACGGATTAAAGACTTAAATGTCAGACCTGAAACCATAAAAATCCTAGAAGAAAACATAAGAAAAACTCTTCTGGACGTTAGTCAAGTCAAATAAGTTTTGGCTTGTTCTTGATTTTCTAGCTCCTTGAGGTGTGACAATAGGTGGTTAATTTGTCATCTTTCTAATTTTTTAATGTAGGTATCAAATGCTATAAATTTTCTCCTTAGCACTGTTTTGACTTTATCCCACAGGTTTTAGAATGCTGTGTTTTCATTTTCATTTGGTGTTTTTTTTTCATTTCTGTCTTAATTTCTTCATTAACCCAATGATCATTTAGGAGTATGTTTAATTTATATGCATTTAATGAATAGACACTTCTCAAAAGAAGATATACAGGCAGCCAACAGACACATGAAAAAGTGCTGAGACTCACTCATCATCAGAGAAATGTACATCAAAATCACATTGAGATACCACCTAACCCCATTAAGAATGGCCATCATTAATAAAACAAACAACAACAGATGCTGGCAAGGATGCAGAGAAAAAGAAACGATTCTACGCTGCTGGTGGGAACGCAAATTAGTGCAACCTCTTTGAATGACAGTGTGACAGTTTCTGAAAGAACTAGAAATTTACCTTCCAAATGACCCAACAATACCCCTGTTGGGAATATACCCAGAGGAACTCAAATCATTCTACAAAAAAGATACCTGCACACATGTTTGTTTCAGCTCTATTCACAATAGCAAAAACATGGAACCAACCATGCTTCCCATCAAAGCTGGATTGGATAAAAAATGTGGTACATATACACAATGGAATATTATGCAACCATAAAGAAGGACAAACATATGGACTCGCAGCAACTTGGATGGATTTAGAGTAGATCATACTCAGTGATCTATCACAAAAACAAAGAACAGAGTACCATATGTTCTCACCCATAAGCAGACCTTGAACAATTATAAAACTATAAGAAAGGGATTGGCAGTAGTGGGAAGTTGTCAAGGGAAGGGGGTGGGATTGGCAGTTGAGGGATATAAGCTTCTACAAATAATTTGGGGAGAATTCTGTCTTTCTCAATTGCCTGGAATACTTTCAATAGCATTGTATGTTTTGAGAATTCTACTGGAAAGTCTTCTGGTCCAGGGCTTTTTTTTTGGTAAGTAGTGTTCTTATGAAGGAGTCAATTTCCTGGGTTACTATTTGTCTATTTAGTGTCTCAATGTCTACTTGCTTCAACTTTGTGAAGCTGTGTGATGACAGAAAGTCCTCAGTTTCATATAGGTTATCAAGTTTGTTTCCATACAAGTGTGCATAGCAATCTCTGATAATCTTTTGTATTTGTTCTGGGTCAGTTGTGATTTGATCTTCTGCATTTCTGATTGTGTTAATTTGTACTTTTTCTCTGTCATTCTGGCTAAGAGTTCATCAATCTTGTTTATTCTTTCAATGAACCAGCTTTTTGTTTTGTTGATTTTTTTCTGACATTTTTGTCATCTATGTCCCATATTTGGGCTTTTACTTTGTTGGTCTGGATCCTTCTGTTAAAGTTAGGGTTTTGGTGGCCTTGTTTTCCAGCTCCCTTAGGTCATTTGTTAGGCTGTTAACTTGTGATCTTTCCATCTTCTTGATGTGTGTTTGTAGAGATATAAATTCCCCTCTAAGAACTGATTTCCTGGCATCCCAGAGGTTTTGATAAGATGTTCTTTGCTTTCATTTATTTCAGGGAATCTTTTAATTTCCATTTTGATTTCTGTATTGACTAAGTAGTTGTTTAGCATCATGCTGTTCAGTGTCCATGTCATTGTGGGTTTTGGGGGAATTTTGTTGGTGTTGATATTTAGTTTATTCCACTGTGGTCTGAGAAGGTGCATGGAAGTATTTTGAAATTATGAAAAATTTTTTTGCTTGATTTATGGCCAAGAATGTGATTGATCTTGGAAAACATTTCATGTGGTGACGAGTAGCATGTATATTCTGTGGTTATTGGGTGGAGTGTTCTGTAGATATCTATTAATGCCATTTGGTCAAGTGTTAAGTTGAGGCTCCAGATCTCTTTGTTGATTTTTTGCTTCGATGATCTATCTACAGTCATTAGTGGGGTATTTAAGTCCCCAGCTATTATAGTGTTAGAGTTAATAACATTTTTTTAGTTTACTTAGTAGTTGTTTTATAAATGCTGGTGCTCCTGTGTTGGGTTCCTATATGTTTAGGATGGATAATTCATGTTGATGAGCTGAACATTTTATCATAATGTCGTGTCCTGCTGTATCTTTTTAAATTTTTGATAGCTTAAAGGCTGTTTTGTCTAATATTAAGATAGTGACTCCTGCCTTCTTTTGTGATCCATTTGCCTGAAAATTCATTTTCCATCCTCTAATTTTGAGTTTGTGTGGGTCCCTTGTTGTGAGATAAATTTCCTGGATGCAGCAAATTATTTGGTCATGGATTTTTATCCAGTTTGCCATTCTGTATCCTTTCAGTGGCGCATTTAGTCCATTCACTTTCAGGCAGATTATTAAAATGCAATTGTTTATTCACATCATGATGTTATTATAAAGTTTTTTTTCTTTGTTTTCTTTTAACTTTTGGGTTGATGCATGTGTGTGTTTTCAAGTTTACAGTCACGATATATTCTTTGTTGATGCTATGTTCTCCTATTCTGCTGGGAAATGCATGATTTTTTTTTTCCTTTCCTCTTGCTTAATACATTTTTGAGTGTCTTCTGTAGAGTTGGTCTGGAAGCAGCATAATATCTTAGGGATTGGATGTCTGGGAAGGATTTTAATTCTCCACCACTGATGAAGCTGAGCTTGGCTGGGTAGGAAAATTGTTTATCTTTGAGGACTTTGAATATTGGACTCCAGTCTCTTCTAGCTTGTGATGTTTCTGCTGATATGACTGCTGCTATTCTGACTGATTTTCCCTGGTAGGTAGTCTGACCCTTCTCTCTCGCCACCTTTATGATTTTTTTCTTGTGTACCTACTTTGTGTATGCAAATCACTATGTGTCTATGAGTTTGTCCTCTCATTTGATGTCTTGTGGGGGTTCTCTGTATCTCTAGTTTTTCAATGGTCACATCTCTGGTGAGATGGAGAAAGTTTTCCTGGATAACCTCCCAGAATACTTACTCCAACATGTTCTCTGTTCCTTCTGCATTTTTTTTTTGAAAAGGTGTCTATTTACACTTTTAGCTATTGTATAAGTGCTGTATGTATTTTGTTTGGGGACTATATAGGAAACTATACCCTAAACTTTCCTTAATTTTAGCTTTCTGTTCAGCCTTTCTAATATGTGCTTTCTTTGGGGGTTTTTTGTCCAGAGAGGGAAGCTTGGGTTTGTATATTAAATTAACCGTCTTCTTCCCCTAACTCTATTTTCCTTCTCCACTCCAGTATCAATAGGAAGCAAAGGAAATAGGCATTTTAGTTTTTTCTACTTTTTGTCTAATTCTTATCTCTTCTTACTAGTAGAAGCAATTAACCTGCCCTTTCTCTGCCACTGTGTGAAAAATATAAATAAGCTCACTGTTAAGAGAAGGTAGAAATTGTTAAACATATTCATTTCAAATCTATAAAATATAGAGTTTTTACATGCTTTGTAAAGATTTTGGTCTCTATCACTGGTAAATTGTATTGAAGATTTAGAAGTTTTCCAGACAATTTTATCCCAAACACACAAATATTTCCTGTCCCTTTGTTTAACCTACATTGGGGGATAAGATGATTTGTCGTCACTCATATCTTACAATCTGGACAACCAGAGGTTGTGATGTGGGTTGTGATCTTCCTTCTTCCACCCAGTACTCAAGTTCAGGTATAGCAGGTTTATAAAACATTATTGTTATAGGTACTATACAAGAAAAGTATCTGCCAATGCAGTTTTTTCTCCAAATTATATATTTTTAGATGGAGGAAATATTATAATCAGAAACATACTGCTAAACTTTTAGTTATGAAAATTTTCCATTTTTGTATTAAACTGTCTCATTTCTTTTTCCTCAAAATTTTCAGAGTTCTCAAGGTACATCTATTTGAAAAGCAGACACTGAATACTATCTGATTACCAATCCTGCTATCCAAATTTCTGGGCATAGGGAACCACAAATTTTGCAAAAGAAATGCATTAAACCCTCAGGTGATGAAAGCCTGATTCAGATGCCTACATTCAATTAGAAATAGGATTGATAGTCTTCTAGCCAAGTCTCATCTATTCTTTTTTCATAGTGATATAGCCTTAAGACAAGATTCCAAATAGTAGCTCAAAGTAGGAGAAAAATAAGATGGTTAAAAAGAGGAAATATGATTTTGTTTTAAAGTACCTCCTTATTTTAGGTGGTAACAAAAAAATTTATATAAAACTGTGACTCTATCATTGTCAAATAATTTATAAATGCCCCAACTGATACCTAGAATTAGGGTGATTGCTATGATATTTGCATTAAAATTATATTAATTTAAGTTTGGATCACTTGTTTGATTATAATTTTGCTCTGGATTGAAATATTAGGCTTTCTGCTGTTTCTTAGCAATCTCCCACTCAAAAATAAAGTCAAAAAAAGTTATAAAAAGATGAAAATAGAAAATTCTAGTGAAAAAATGGTCAAATCAGAAAATTATATTTACATTCGTTCATCTCTTTTGTTTTTCTTATTAGTCACACTCAATTTCTATAAATACATTTATGTAAAATAAACACACACACTCAGAATAGCTTGAAATGCATCTTGTTATCTATCTATAATACTCTTAAAATAGAATGGCAAAATTGTTTTGAGCACTGGTAAAGTTAAGGAAATTTTTAAAGTCCTCCAGACTATTTCTTAAATACAACCAATACCTTACAAGATCTTTATATCTTACCCATCAGAACTACATTTACTGTATGTTTGCATATACTTAAATGCATCCATACAGTATAATATAATTAAATCTTTAAAATACTGACTCTATAAAGAGCTGTGTGTTAAAGCACTCATTTTTCACTGATATGGATTTAATGCAATTGTCAGACATTTTAATGAATACACGCATGTTGTATATCTCCACTAGTTTAATTTGTTATAAGATCTCTATCAACAGCCATGCCTAAAAAGAAGCTTTTACATTTTTACTTTAGTATTTATTATTTCTAATGTAAGACCATTATTTACATTAACATTGATACAAAGAGTAGACCTATATTCAGGAATACATTAAATTTTCCACCAATATTTTACTTTGTGTTTGCCTTGAGAGCTCTATAAAACTTAGACATAATCATTCAATTTAAACAAAAGGATACAACAGGTCATTATGGACTATTGAAACAGAAAAATTTGGACTGTGTCCATTATTTTAAAAATTGATATCATACGATAATATATATAAAACTTGAACAAGTATGAACTTATAAAATTATGGCATTGAATGATGAAGTACTATGATGTTTTGAGGTATGTAACCTCATATATAATTTGTCAATTTATTTTGATTCATAGTGAAGTTTATCAAGACTTAATATTTTATGTTCTTGAATGCCTTTCTGCTTTTGAAGGTTTGCAAAGAAATCCTTAAGCATTATTTTTCTAGAATTAATATTGTTAATAACAGTAAAATACCAGAAATAGATAAAATACTTTTCTTGGGTGAAGAAAAGTGTGTGTGGTGGGAAATCGCAAGTTACAAATACCAATAATATGCCTTGGCTTATAAGTAATGTAATTTGAAATACTAAATATCTCTAATGATTGTTATGAAGAAGACTCAAGTTTTAACATAAAAAATCCAATATAAAATTGAATTTACAAAATTCTTTTGGTGGATTATAATGTTCTGTCAAAATCTAATACAAATAATCTATAATTTGAATCACATAATTTATAAATTATAAAAGTTAAACAGATAAGTAATGTCAAAAATATTCAAAAATAGTTTGTCAAAAGAAAACCGTTTATCTTTTGTTTCCCAATAAATGAAAAAAAAAAGCTGTTCCATAAAATCACACATCCATTCTTGATAAAAGCCCTCAATGAACTAGGCATCAAAGGAACATACCTCAAAATAGTAAGAGCCATATATCACAAACCCACAGTCAACATCACACTGAATGAAGAAAAGTTGAAAGTATTCCCCTAAGAACTGGAACAAGACAAAGATGTCTACTGTCACCACTCCTATTCAACATAATAGTGGATGTCCTAGCCAGAGCAATCAGGCAAGAGAAAAATAAAAGGCATCTAAAATTGGAAAAGAAGAAGTTAAATTATTTATATTTGCTGACGATGTGATTGTAGACCTTGAAAACTCCAAAAGATTTCTAGACTTGATAAATGACTTCAGTAAAGTTTCAGGATACAAAAACTGGTGCACAAAAATTAGTAGCATTTCTATACAACAATAGCATAGAAGCTGAGAACCAAATCAAGAACTCAGTCACATTTACAATAGCACCACACACACACACACACACACACACACACACACACACACACAATAAAATACATAGAAATATACTTAACAAAGGTGGTGAAAGATCTATAAGGAGAAAACTACAAAACATTGGTGAAAAAAATCATAGACAACATAAATAGAAAACAAAAATCCCATGTTCATAGATTCGGAGAATCAATATTGTAGAAATGACTATACTGCTCAAAGCGATTTACAGATTCAATAAAATTTCTATCAAATTACCAGTGAAATTAATTACCTATAAAAGTATTTTTTCACAGAATTAGAAAAAGACAACTCATAAATTCATATGGACTCATGAAAGAGCTCAAGGCTATATGAACTACAAGGCTATAATGAAGAAAAGCAGTATGATACTGGTATAGAAATAGACACATAGATCAACGGCACAAAATAGAGAATCCAGATATAAAGCCAATCACTTACAACCAACTGATCTTCAATGAGGTCAACAAAAATTAAACAAAATTAAAAATCAAACCTTATTCAATTAATGGTGCTAATACACTGGATAGCCATATACAGAAGAATGAAACTGGATCTCTATCTCTCACCATATACAACCCCCCCAAAAACCTCAAGTTATATTAAAGACCTAAATATAAGACCTAAAATTATAAAAATAAAACCTAGGCTAAAATCTTCTGGACATCAACTTGGGCAAAAAAATTATTATGAAAACCCCTAAAGCAGAAACAACAAAAACAAAAGTAGACAAAGGGAATTAATTAAACTAAAAAGTATGTAGAAAACAAAATAAATAATCAGTAGAGTCCACAGGCAATCTATATAATGGAAGAAAAATGTTTGCAAATTTCTTCTTCAATAAATAACTAATATTCAGAATCTACCAGAAACTTCACAATTGGAAAAGAAAAAAAATAACCCCTATTAAAAAGTGAGCAAAAGATACAAACAGACATTTCTCAAAAACAAAAACACAAAACAAAAAACACATGTGTCCAACAAATACATGAAAAATTGTTCTACCTCATTAATCATCAGATAAATGCAAATTAAAACCACACTGATATCCTTTTACACCAGTTAGAATGGTTATTATTAAAAAGTAAAAAAAATGTCCACTGCTGATGTGGATGCTGAGAAAAAATAATGCATATACACGGTTTATGAGGATGCAAATTAATTCAATTAATATTGTTGAAAAGCAATATGGTGATATCTCACAGAACTACTATTCAACCTAGCAGTCTGACTACTGAGTATCTACTTGATGTAAAAGAAAACATTATATAAAAATGACATGAGCACTGTGTGTTTATTGCAGCACAATAAAAAAAGCCATAGAATCAATCTAAGTTTCCATCAGCGGTTGACTTGATAAAGAAAATGTGGCATATATACCCCATGGACTAGTATGCAGTCATAAAGAGAATGAAGTCATGTCCTTCAAAGCAACATAGATAGAACTAGAGGCCATTATCTTAAGTGAACTAACACAGAAACAGAAAATCAAATACTGTGTGTTCTTACTTATAATTGGGAGCTAAACTATGGTACACACAAATATAAAGATAGAAACAACATACATGGGAGACTCCAAATGTGGAAAGAATGGAAGGGGACTGAGGATTGAAAACTTACCAACTTGATACAATGTTCATCATTTAGGTGATGGGTACATTAGAACACCAATCTCCATTGGTGCACAATATATCCATGTAACAAACTTGTACATGCACTCCTCTCCCTCCTGAATCTCAAATATATAAAAAAAGAACAAGTTCCTAAGACTGTAATTTGTATTAATGTATCTTTTAAAAATATTATGATAGAATCTTATTTGTAATGAAGTGTTCTAAAGTAGTTATATTTTTCTTATTTTGTATTATGAGAATTACTTATATATTCAATCTTAATATTATAGCTTCATTGCCTAATAGGAAAAAGAATCTCCAGGATTCAAATTATTCTGAGAGAGAATTAAAAATTTTCTTCTGTTTTAAATTTTGAAAAAAATAAAATTATCTTTAATAACATAAAATTCAATTTGCTTCTAGCTCAGCTTGCAAATCACAGTTACTGCTACATAACTTAAAGCTACTGATTATGCTTCTATTTTCCTTGCTTGTAAAATGATAAACTCCAATGCTATAGTTATAATTATTTATTAATAAAACAGATGAGTGATAATAAGATCATAAGAAATGTAAGTTAAATTATTAATTTAAAAAAGAAAAACTAATAAAAGTTCCAAGGGACATACTCCATATTTTAAAAATTACTGGCAAGATATAAACCCAGAAGCAGATTACCACCTAATATTTAGCGTGCCCAGTCATATGGTAATAAATTTCTTGTCATTACAAATACATTTATTTGGCAGTTGTTCTCACTCATAAATTAATAGGTCTTTAAAAAAAATCTCATAACAAAGTGCAAATAAGCTTTAAAACCCATAAAAATATCTTTTGACATTTATTGTCAAAAAGTAACTTGAAGATGTTGGTACATATTGATAGCCTGCTTGGTGACATTTGGAGATTTTATTCATAATTCTCTCACAGAATATAAAAATTTATAGAGAAAGGCTTGGCTGGAATACTCTTGTAGACAGGCAAACAATGGTTTAATTGCCTGTGAGCTAACTGGAAAACTCTGAGATTTATCTTGCAAGAAGCCAAAAGGAAGTAAGTACTATTTTATACCTGGAAATTTTCTGCTAGCTATTACTCTTTGAATCCATCCAAGTTCTTTTTGATATAGCTCAATTTTCTATAGTGGTGATTTTATTACCTTTTACAAATCTGGTTTATTCAGTACTATTATTTTAAGTTTGAATTATGTATTTTTAAAAGTGCTTGCTCATGTTACTTCATATTATTGGAATTTTTAAAATGTATTTTTATTATAAATGGTATAACTCAGTAAATTTTCAAAATTATTGTATTTTGAGATACTAGTTCAGATCAGTAGACTCCTTTTTGATTAGATTATATTTCCATTTCTTCTTGTATGCATCATTGACAGAAGGTATTCTTGACAAACAGTTTACAGATCGGTTCCTTGAGTGAGGTGCAAGAAGGATATTTAGGGTCTTTCTTTGAATTTGAAAGATAAATACCCACACTTAGCACACATACACAGAGATTGATTGGGGGAGAGAATGAGAAAGAGAGAGAGATAATGAGAATGAGAATGAGAATGAGAATGAAAGTGACAGTCAAGTAACACTCTGGTTAAGAAAACACCTGAGCAATACCTAAGGCCTCAAGAGGTGGTGGCTATTACTGCTTTTAAATGAGTGCTGTAAACAAAGAAGAGTTCTCCTCATGCAAGCTATTTTTTCACTGGTACTTCAGAGATAATTAGTCCTACAAAATCCTTTCTGATACAAATGACCAACAAACCTTGTGCCTTTGTTATTCGTTGGTGTTCTGACCCACATGATCTCGATCTTCTCTAAAATTTATGCCCTTTAAAAATCTGAAGCAAATTGACAGGATTTGCTACCATGAATTATCTTTGTATATACTTTATTTCTATCCAGTTGATGGTCTGACTATATTTATTTTTATAGTTTGTACTACATGGTACTGCCAGTGGTTGATGGTGAGTTGCTTCTTCAAGTGGCTTGTTAATATAAATGTTGCACAAATGAAAATGAGGATACAACATACCAAAACCTCTGAGACACTGTCAAGGCAGTGCCAAGAGGAAAATTTGTAACATTGCAACTCCACATAAAAGCAGAAAGATCTCAAATTAGCAATCTAACATCTCATGTAAGATAATTTGACAGAAACAAACTAAAACTATAGATAGTGGGAGAAAAGAAATAATAAAAATAAGAGCAGATATAAATGCAAATGAGACCCCCCCCAAAAAAAAACCTATACAAAGAATCAACATGTAGAAAAGCTGATTCTTTGAATGGATAAACGAGATCAACAGACTGGTGGCCTGATTAACAAAAAGAAGGAGAGAGAAAGTCCAAGTAAATATACTCAAATGAAGAAGGCAGTAATACAGTTGACCCAGAAGTAATAGAAAGGATAGTCAGAGTTTACTAGAAACATCCATATACCTGTAAATTCAAAAATCAAGATGAAATGAGTAAATTCCTGTAATCACACAACCTCCCACAATTGGAAAAAGAAGAAATGGAAACCCTGAACAGACCAACAATGAGCTACAAAATTGAATCAGTTAAAAAAAAAAAGCAAAAAAAATTACCCACCATAAAGAGTCCAGGACCTGATGACTTCACAGCTGAATTCAACCAGATATATAAGGAAGAGCTAGTACCAAAACTACTAAATTTATTCCAAACAATTGCAAATGAGGGACTCCTCCCAATCTCATTCTATGAAACCATCATCCTAATACTAGTGAATGGCAAAGACACAAGTAAGAAAGAAAACCACAGGTCAATTTCACCGATGAAAATAGATGCAAAAATTCTCGCCATATTCTAGCAAATCACATCCAGCAATACATAAAACAAAAGTTATCCATCACAATCTGGTGGAATTTATTTCTGGAATACAAGGCAGTTTCAACGTATACAAATTGATAGAAGTAGCTCACCACTTAAGGAGAAGTTGAAACAAGGACCATAGGATTATTTCAATAGACACAACAAAAGCTTCAATAAAATCCAACCTCCTTTCATGATTAAAAAAACCCTCAACCACCATCATAGGAATATTCCTCAAAATAATCAGAGCCATCTACAACTCATAGCCAACATCATACTTAATAGGCAAAGCTGGATGCTTTCTCCTTAAGGATTGTAACAAGACAAGGAAGCCCATTCTCACCACTCCTATTTAACATAGTACTGGAAGTTTCAGCCAGATCAATCAGGCAACAGGAAGAAATAAAAAAATTTATATAGGTAAAGAGGAAATTAAATTATTTCTCTTTGCAGATGATATGATTCTATATGTAGAGAACCCAAAAGAATTCACCAAAACACCCCCAGCACTCATAAGTAACTTCAGTAAAATCTCAGGATACAAAATCAACATTCAAAAATCAGTGGTATTTCTATATACCAACACCATTCAAGCTGAAAACCAAATCAAGAACATAATCCCATTTACAATGGCCAAAACCAACCAACCAACCAACAAAAAACCCTTAAAACACATCTAATCAAAGAAGTAAAAACCTCCACAGTGAGAACTAGAAAACACTACTGAAAGAAATCAAAGATGACATAAACAAATGGAAAACGTTCCATGCTCATGGATTGCAAGAATCAAGTTGAGGGAAACTGCCAGGGGAGGGAAGGGCACACCTCATCAACAAGGGTGTCTGCATAATAAACATTTTGCATACCTAACCCTGAATTGTACCCCACATCTTTAAATTTTTTTTAAAAAAAGAACACACAGTTTCTATCACTCTGCTTGACAAAGTCGTCTTTGCACTTTGTAACATGACTTCAAAGAACAATCATTATACCCCCCGCCAAAAAGACCATACTACCTAAAGCAAACTGTAGATTCAATACAATCCCTATCAAATTGCTGACATCATTTTTTACAGATCTAGAAAAAAATACCACTTAAATTCATAGGGAACCTAAAAGGGGTAGAAAAGTCAAAGTAATCCTAAGCAAAAAGAACAAGGTTAGAGACGTCACATTACCATATTTCAAACTTTACAAGACAACGGTAACCAAAACAACGTGGTACTGGTCAGAATGGTACTGATACAAATAGAGACACACAGACCAATGGAATAGAATTGAGAATCTAGAAGTAAAACTGCTGGTATACAACTATCTCATATTAGACAATACTGATAAAAACAAACACTGGAGAAAGGACTCCCTATTTAGCAAATGGTGCAGGAAAAATTAGCTATCCGTATGCAGGAGAGTGATGATAGACCTCTTCCTCTCAACATATACAGAAATTAATCAAGATGGATTCACGACTTAAACATAATATCTAAAACTATAAAAATTCTAGAAGAAAGTATAAAAAACACTCTTCTGGACATTGGTCTAGATAATTAATTCATGACCAAGGCCTCAAAAGCAAAATCAGTGAAACACAAAATTGACAAGTTGGACCTAATCAAACACAAGAGCTTCTGCACTACAAAATAAACTACCGAGTTAACAGACAATGTAGAGAATAGGAGAAAATATCTAAAAATGATGCATACAGCAAAGGTCTAATATTCAGAATCTACAAAGAAAAATAATGAATCAACAGGAGAAAAATGAATAATCCCATTAAAAAGTGGGCAAAGGAAATGAACAGACACTTGTCAAAGGAAGACATACAAGTGGCCAAAAAAAATATGAAAAAAAGGTTCAACATCACTAATCATTAGAGAAATGCAAACCAAAACCACAATGAGATACCATCTCACACCAGTTAGGAAGACTTTCATTTAAAAGTAAAAAAAACCCCAAAAACACATGCTGGTGAGGATGCAGAGAAAAGGGAATGCTCCTACACTGTCAGTGGGAATGCAAGCTAGTTAAATCCCTGTGGAAGGCAGTTTAGAAATTTCTCAAAGAACTAAAAATTAACTTGCCACTTGACCCAGCAATTTCACTACCTGATATATACCCATTGGAGCACAAATCACTCTATCAAAAAGACATCTGCATGCACATGTTTATCGCAGCACCATCCACAATAGCAAAACCATGGAACCAATCTAGTTGCTCATCAATGGTGGTATAGGTAAGAAAAATGTGGTACGTATTCACCATGGAATACTACACAGTAATAAATAAGAACAAAATCATTTCCTTGCAGCAACATGGATAAAGCTAAAAACCATTATCTTGAGTGAATTACCACAGAAACAAAACTGAATACCGTATTTCTCCCCAATAAGCAGGAGCAAAACTGTGCACACACAAGCACAAGGTTAGGAGTAACAGACACTGGAGAAATATTAAAGAGGCAAGGGAGGGATGGGGTTAAGAATTGAAAACTACCCACTGGATATCATGCCCATCACCTGAGTGATGAGCTCAATAGAAGCCCAAGCCTCACGGTCACACATTATTTCTATGTAAAAAAATCTGCATATGTACTTCCTCAATCAAAATAGAATGAATGAGTGTGTGTGTGTGTGTGTGTGTGTGTGTGTGTGTGTGTGTGTGTGTGTGTGTGTGTGGTGTGTTGCAGATGTGGAAACTAAAGCCAGAGAAATTAGACTTGCATCAAACTGCTTAATCTGACTATTTTAGAATGATAACTAGTTTCACACCTACTTTGAAATCTACATTCAGTCTTTAAGTTAGCACCAAAGTGTCATGGTTTAGTAGAAATCACTAAGGCTTTTGAACAGGCAGAATTAAATCTACTTTTTAATTATGTGACAATAAGAATTTAATTAATCTTTATGAGCTTCAATTTCTTTATCTGCAAAACAATGATAGTAATAATCATTTTTCAGGTTTATTGTAGAGACTAATGCTAATATATGTAAAAGTTTTGACATAATTTTTTAGACATAACAGATTTTTATCACATAGCAGATTTTATATTACAAAAATGAATTAGAACTCTTAATTGGGAAAAAAAACTTCCCTAATCATTTTAAGCATAAAAAGAATATATTTAAAAACATTAAGTTCCTCACTGAATCAGAGAGGGCTAAAAAAGAAAGGTTGAAAGTTGCATGATTAGAGACAACCCAATTTACTTCACAGAACTCCTCCACTTGAGAACCTCACAGCTGTCACCTCTGAGGGCTAGAACTCTACCACTTCTCTGAAAACAAAATATCTCTGCTACCATCCCTACATAAATAAATTCATGTTTTTTAAGTCACTTAATTCCAAAACAAAATATCTTGCAGGTTCATTTCATTGGTGACTTTAAGTTACATGCTTCTGGCATAGTTGCAAGGTAGGCTAGGAAAGTAAGTTCTGGCTTCTTCCCTGAGGCCACAGACCCACACACAGTTGGGAAGTTCTGCAATCATTCATTAAGAATAGTAATTGCACAAATTGTACAAATTTGTAATAATACAAATGTCTATTACAGTTGGTGCCTGAAAAATTCAGAAATATGATGAGCAGAAAATACCAGGCATTGCCTACATCCTTGACCCTAGTAAGACAACCTAAATTAGCTGCTTCTTACTCATTATCTGTCTCATCCTACAATCAATGACTTGGAAGCCTGGTCCACCTTGTCAAGATCCTCCTAAGATTCCAGATCATATTAAATCTTTCTCAGAGATTTAATATGGATGCTACTGTAGGTCTGGTTGCACAACACAGAGCAAGAGGTAAATAAGTCTCATGGATAGTGAAAATTTAAATTAAAAAACAAAGTTTTTCAAGCTTAAGGAGTGGAGATAAGTTTATAAGTTGCTTCTTCCCAATTCATGCTCCTTTTACCTAGTTTTATTCCGGGTGTCTTGGAGAGGTGAATGTGCATGATCATGTGTTTGAGGGTAAGAGAATGAGACATAATTTTAAAATTAATGCAATACTTATGGTAAGAAAGAGAAGAGCAGAGATTCACCTTTCTTATAGAAATAGAATATAAACTTGAAGACTGATCTAACAAAGGACTACCAGATTTAGCAAATAAATGCAGAAGAAAGTCTGTTAGGTTTGAATTTTATGTTTATCTGAAATTCTAATTTAACCGGACATTCTGTATTTTACCTGGTGACCACAGTTCAAGAGCGTTTGGTGTGCCTTCTCTGTTTCCTATTGCATGCACACCTAAATTCCATTATTACTACCACTACCTTCCATTAAAAACATACAAATCTGGCATCACTGAAATAGCTATCCATCTTAATGTGATTATGTAAATGTAGATGCTTAATACTAATTTTCAGCAGACACAACTCTAGACCCAAGGGGATAATTCATTACTGGTGAGAAAGTCACATCTTTTGAAAGGAATATATTGGCAACATCTTTGGAAATTAGTCTCTTTCTGAATTCTGAGAAATTCTCTAATTCAGGACATTGGAAAGATGTCTGTCTTGTTTCATATAAAATATACTATAAATAATCTTCAAAAATAATTTGTAATTTCATTAACCTGTCATTTTAAAGATTATAAAGAACTTTAGTAGACTTTATTTCTTTTGGTCCTCATCATGATAGTATCATAACCATTTAAGTTGAGGAAAACTAGTTTAGAAAGGTTAGACTATTTGTTTAAGTAAATGATGAATCAATCCATGACTGAAACTAGCATCTAAATCATTAGACTTAGTAAAGATCACCCTCAACAGTGGGGCAGGGGTGTCATTCAATTCATTCAAAGATCATATAAAACAAAAAAGTGATAGAAGGTCAAATTATCTCTCTCTCTTTCTAAGCTAATACATCCATCTTCTGCTCTCAGACATCAGGGCTCTTGGTTTTTGAGCCTTCAGACACAGAGTAAGAATTATACTATTGACTCCTTTGGTTCTCCAGTCTTCAGAGTCAGACTGACTAACACCACTGGCTTTCTAGGTTCTTCGGTTTTCAAATGGCATATCACGAGACTTCTCAGTATCCATAATCATGTAAGCCAATTCTCATAGCATATCTCCTCATATATCTATATCTCTCTATATATTATATTGGTTTTGTTTCTCTGGAGAACTCTGACTGATACTCCTCCTTAACAGCAAGGAAATTACACAGATGGCTGAATACTGGAGGAAGTTTAGGGTTTAAGACAAATATAATGATGACAAGAAGAAAAAAAGTAACTGTGATTATTTTTTCCCCTTAATATTGCTCTTCTGGAAAACACACTATACAGTGTTTCTAGTCTTCTGTTTGTTGTCATAGGTACATGATTGATCTTTCCAAAATATGGCTCCTTTGAGTGAAGGATATTTTGACTAAAAGGTGATCACAAGTGTACTAATATCTATCTATCACATTAAAATTTGTTTGGCTGGCAAATGGTTAAAAGAAGGAAACTGAAAAGAGAAGGTACAGAAGACCAATATCTCTAAAATACATCTCAGCTGGGCTTGGTGGCTCAGCCTGTAATCCCGTGCCTTTGGGAGGCTGAGGTGAGTGAATTGCCTGAGCCCACGGGTTCGAGACCCACCTGGGCAGCAAGACCTCATCTCTACAATAAATCAAAAAAATCAGCCGGGCATGGTAGTGCATGCCTGTAATTCCAGCTACTCGGAAGGCTGAGGCGGAAGGATCGCCGGAGCCCAGCCGGTCGAGGCTGTGGTGGCCAGGAGCGGCCACTGCACTCCAGTCTGGGTGACAGAGTGAGACTCCAACTCAAAAAAAAAAAAAAATACATCTTAATTTTGTGAAAATAGCAAAAATAATCTGACATAATGTCACACTTCTTTTGATATTGTGTCCTTTATGCTCCTTTATGTAATGCTCTCATAAAAATGTTTCATAATTTATTAGACTAGTTAAAATTATTTTTAAATGTTTTTACTAAAATATTCCTATAAGGCTTTATTTGAAAACAAAAATTCAGATAAAAGAAAAGCATATACATTAATAAGTAAAAGATCCTCATCTTCTACTCTAACTCCCATAATAAACTCTGATTTGTGTCTTTCTAGATATCTTAATAAGTGAACAAATGAATAGAAAGATAACTAAAGACAAATACATGAATATATTTCAATATACGTATACATTTATACCAATAGATATCTATCTACTATTTATACAATTGATATCACATTATATATATTCTTTTGCAATGTTCTTCTTTCTTTCAATAATATGTATGTAAGATATTTTCATCTTAGTATAAGTATCTACCTTGTTCCATTTAATATCTGCACATATTCAATTGTATCATTATGTAATTGCCTGTATATCATAAATGTAATAAATTCTTTTTAAAAAATTTCACAAGAAATACATATAAACAGTAAAATTACAAACAATGTATAAAAGCAAAATATGAAGAACTAACATGCTTTCCAACTCCACCTATACCCACAGTTCCACTCTGTAGAGACAATCACTGCTAACCATTTATATTTTGTAGTGGGCTCAATTATAGTATTAAATAAAATACCTAATTCTTATCAAACTAGCATAGCCTAGGTTATGCTATAGTACAAAATCGCACCCAAATTTCAATGGTTTATAAAAACATAGGCTTATTTTTTACTCATTCTGCATGTTCTTTCAAGGTCAACAGAAAGGCGATGTCCATAGTCACTCAGGGACTTCTTCACAGGTTCTACAATTTTATGATTCCATTATTTTAACATCCACTATTTTACTACAAAGATAAGGGGTTTGCAGTGGAAGGGAGAGAGAGCAGAGAGAATCGCTCATTGTGTCTTAAATGCATCCACCCAGCATTGACACATGCTACTCCTGTTTACATATCATTTGCCATGATAACTTGAAGGAGGCATGGGCAACACAGTATTCTGCGTGATGAAGAATAAGAGGAGAGTGCAGATAAATTGACGAGCAATGATGATGTCTATTGTAACTTTATGCCTTAGTTTATTTTCTTTCACAAACTTCAATTAACTCTGTGCTATGAAAATTAAGAAAATTAACAAACACCTTTTTCCATCTGTTTTCACCTTAATTTTTATTAGTCATATTATTATTTTTGCATTATTAAATACAATATTACTTATATTGATCTATAAATTTAATTGTTTCATATACTTTATTTTAATAGACAAATTCTAAAATTTAAATCCAATTATTTATATAAGATTATATGATATCATATACTATAGAAACAAGTAATGGGTTGGACATGTTCACCAGAGATAAATATTTAATAATAATATTAAAAATTTTTCATTGGAAGGAGAATGTTTGTTACATCAAAGTATAGCTTATATTGTTTATTTTTATTATGAAAATGTTACAATATTAGGAAACATAGAAATGATCATATAATAAACTATGACCCACCCACTCTATTCCCATGAATTATTTTAAATTAAATCTTAACCATGATGGCATTTTAGCCATATGTAATTCAGGTTATATCTCTAAAGGATACTCTCAATTTGTTTTTCTGAACACAAATCTACTAATCAAAATCAAAATTAATATCATTTCTTTCTTTTTTTTCCTTTTGAGCTGTAGTCTTACTCTGTCACCCAGGCTGGAGTGTAATGTAGTAACATGCTCATGGCCACGGCAGCCTCGACCTTTGCTGGGCTCAGGTGATCCTTCCTCCTCAGCCTTCCATACAGCATCTGGAAATACAGGCTTGAGCTACCACGTCTGGCTTATTTTTTGATTTATGGTAGAGAAGAGATCTCACCAAGTTGCCCAGGCTGGTCTTGAAACCCTGAGCTCAGGCAATGCTCTTGCCTCTGTCTCCCAAAGTGCTGGGATTTCAGACTTGAACCACTGCGCCCGGTCTCATTTCTAAATATTATCAAAAACCCAGGCAGTATTTGTATTAGTTTCTTGGGACTGCCATAACCAAGCAACACAAACTATGTAGCTTAAACAATGAATTTATTGTCTCATAGCTCTGGAGACAAAAGGTGTAAATTCAAGGTATTGGCAGCGTCATACTCCCTCTGAAGGCACTAGGAAAGGATTTGTACCAGACCTCTCTAGATTCCAGTAGTCCCTTGGCTTGTCACAGCTTAACTCTAATTTTTACATGGTATTCTCTTTGTGTGTGTATCTATGTCCAAATATCCCTTCCCCTTTTAAAAAAAATTATTTATTTATTTATTTATTGAGTTGGAGTCTCACTCTGTTACCCAGGCTACAGTGCAATGGCATGCTCCTGGCCACGACAGCCTTGACCTGCTGGGCTCAGGTGATCCTTCAGTCTCAGCCTTCCAAGTAACTGGAACTTCAAGCATGTGCCACGAAGCCTGGCTAATTTATTGATTTGTTGTAAAGATAGGTATCCCAAGTTGCCCAGACTTGGCCTCCCAAAGTTCTTGGATTATAGGCGTGAGCCACCACACCTGGCCAATTTCCTTATTTTTAATAAGAACACAGCCATATTGTTTTAGAGTTTTCCCTAATGTCCTCATCTTAACTAGATTGTCTGCAAAGATCTTATTTACCAATAAGGTCACATTCACAGATACAGGCAGTTGGGGCTTAAACAACTTTTTGTAATTTATATTTATCAATTTGGCTTATTTTTAATTTTAATTTTTTATTTTTTTGAGTTGGAATCTTACTCCATTGCCCAGACTGGAGTGCAATGGCACACTCGTAGCCACCCCAGCGTCGACCTGCTGAGCTCTGGTGATCCTTCTGCCTCAGCCTTTCAAGTAGCCAGAGCTACAGGTGTGTGTTACCATTCCTGGCTAATTTTTTATTTTATTTTATTTTATTGTAAAGACTAGGTCTCGCCAAGTTGCCCAGGCTGGTCTCAAACCAGCGGGCTCAGGCAATTCGCTCACCTTGGCCTCCCAAAGTGCTGGGATTTCAGGCTTAACCACCGAGCCCAGCCTGTATTTTTTTTTTTAATGTTTGATTTATTTGAACCATAAGCTCAACAAAGTCCACACACTTTATTTTTCATGTGTCTCTAAAAATCAGTGGAATTTCTCTTTTTATTTTGTTTTCCAGAGTTTATTTTCTGAAGAAACTACATTGCTTGTTCTATAGCACTCCTATATTTGTAGATTTTGATGATCATATTTACTTAATATTATTCACCATGCTGTTCCACATGTTCAAATTCCTGTAAAAGTGTAATTTGATCATAAGGCTTAATTAGTTTGGGTTTTGGCAAAACTATATGTGGTGCTATGAACTTCCACTGGTCCCCATCAGGAGGCATATTGAGTCTAGTTTCTTCTAATTTCGCAGTGTTAAGATTGATCAGTGAATTTGTGTTACCAGCTCTATCCATTCACTATGATGTTTTCTAGCACCTTTTAACTTAATTTTAGTAACTATTGCTTATTACTGCTAGATGCATTATTTTAAACTTAAATAAAAACATCCATCCAGTGTTTTACTTTCTATTTTTTATTTTATTTTATTTTATTTTATTTTTTGAGATAGAGTTTCACTCTGTTGTCCAGGGTGGAGTGCAGTGGCAAACCTTTTACCTCAGCTTCCTAAATAGCTGGGACTACAGGTACATGCCACCACACTCAGCTAAGTTTTTGATTTTTGTAGAGATGAGGTCTCATTATGTTGCCCAGGCTGGTCTCAAACTCCTGGATTCAAGCAATCTTCCCACTTCAGTTTTCCAAAGTTCTGGGATTACAAGTATGAGCCACCGTGCCCAATTTATTTTTAGTTAATACTTAACTGCTACTATTTATTGCATTATGAATGATTGTACTTATTACATTCTTTTAATATTTTCTTATTAAAACTTTTTGGGTAATTGGTTTTCTCTATGATGAGAAAAGTATCAAAGTTCCAAGTCCTTGAGTTTCTAAAAGTTCTTTATTCTGGCTTCAGAATTGATTGATAATTTGTCTGGGTTTGGGTTTCTAGCAAGCCTTCTCTCCCTCTGGTGGTAGATATGGTACCCAATGGATGGTTGTATGCCCTTTATTCCCACTCCTACCCTCTCTCCATTGACAGTGCCCAGAAGCAGTTGTTCCTGCCTTTGTGCTCTCATATCCAATGTTTAGGGCACACTTATGAGTGAGAACATGTAATATTCAGATTTTTGTTTCTGTGATAGTTCACTTAGAATGACAGTTTTCAGTTACATCCATGTTACTGCAGTTGTTACATTGCTTTTTTCATTTCTAATTATATTTCTTCAAATTTTCTTTCTCCTTCTTCTTTTTTTATAATCTGTTCAGGGATCTGTCAATCTTATTTATCCTTTTAAAGAACCAGCATTTTGTCTTGTTGATCCTTTATATGATTTTTTGGTCTCTATTTCATTTAACTGTGACTTTATTTTAAGGATTTCCTTTTTCTTACTAATTCTGGGATTGGATTTCTCTTGTCTTTCCAGCTCCCTTTGGTGTGACATTGAGATCCCTCTCTTTTCTTGACATGTAAGTGCAATGTTACAAACTTCCTCTCAGCACTATTTTCATATCCCAGTATCTGGGTGTGTTGTATCTTTGTTTTCATTTGTTTCTAGGAATCTTTTTATTTTTGCCTTGATTTCTGTGTTAACTCAAAAGTCATTTAGAAGCATGTAGTTTAATTTCCATGTATTTGTGTGTTTTGGAGGTTCCGGTTGGTGATATTTATTTGTATTTCACTGTGGTCTGAGAAGATGTTTGGTATGATTTTGACTTTTTGAAATTTGTTTACACTTGATTTGTGTTCAAGTATGTGGTCAATATTAAAGTATGTTTCATGTGTTGATGAGCTAAATGTACATTCTGTGGTAGTTGGATAAAGTGTTCTGTTAAGTTCAATTGGTTGAGTGCTGACTTAAGGTTTCAGATTTCCTTGTTAGTTTTTTGCCTAGTTGATCTTTCTAAGGTTGTCAGGAGGGTATTAAATTATCTGAAAATAATTGCATGACTGTCTATGTCCTATCTTGGTTTAATTAGCAATTGTTTTATAAATCTGGGTGCTCCTATGTTGGGTGTGTATATGTTCAAGATATATTTCTTGCTGATGGATTGACCCTTTTGTCACCATGTAGCATCCTAAAATTGTCCTTTTTAACTTTTATTGGTTTAAAGTCTGTTTTGGCTTATATAAAAGTAGCTACTCCTGTTCTTTTTTTTCCATTTGCCTGGACGATCTTTCTTCGGCCCTTTATCTTGATTCAGTGGGCATCATTTGCAGTGAGATGGGTTTTCTAAAGGAAGCAGAAGGAAGGATCATGCTTCTTTATCAAGTTTGCCACTCTATGTCTTTTGAGTGGTGTGTTCAGTCTGTTCACATTTAAGTTAATTATTGATACACAGGAGTTTGTTCCTGTCATATTACTATTAAGAGGTGGCTAAGCTTTTTAGGTTTTGTGATTGATTTGCATGATTTGTAAACTCTTTGCTTGCCTGTGCTTTTGTGGTGGGTATTAGTCTTCTTAAACAGTATTTTGCCCAGGAGTTATACTTGAGTGGGTAGGGTATTTAAATGGGTTCCTGAATAGAGAAGAGAAAAGCAGAAGAGTAATTTCAACATTTGTTAAAGTAAGAAGTATACTTTTTTCTGTTTATTCATCGATACACATATTTACACAAATGTTGATACATACATGTAATATTGATACATAATTATTGTACATATTTATAAGGTACATGTGATATTTTAATAAATGAATACAATTTGTAATGATCAAATCAGGGTATATAAGATATCCATCACCTCAAGTATTTATTAAATTTGTTTGTATTGGGAACTTTTGAAATCTTCTTTTCTACCAATTTTAACATATACAACAAATTATTGTTAACTGTAGTCATCTTACTGTGCTATCAAGCACTGGAATTTGTTCCTTCAGTCTAACTGTGTATATGTACCCATTAACCTCTCTTTATCCCCACTGGCCACTTTTCCCAGCCTCTGGTAACCATCATTCTACACTCTACCTCCATGAGATCAACATTTTTAGTTCCTTCATATGAACAGGAACATGTGATATATGCCTCTTTGTGCCTGGCCTATTTCACTTAACATAATGACTTCCAGTTTCATCCATGTTGCTACAAATGACAGGATATTATTTTTTTATGGCTGAATAATGTTTCATTGTGTGTATATGCTACATTTTCTTTATCCATTCATTCACTGATGTACACAGGTTGATTACATATTTTGACTACTGTGAATAGTTTTGCAGTAGACATGGGGGTGCAGATATCCCTTTGATATATTTTTCTTTTCTTTAGATAAATATCTAGTAGTAGCATTTCTGGATCATATAGTAGTTCTACTTTTAGGGTTTTTTTGAGAAATTTTCATACAGTTTTTCATAATTGCATTAATTTACATCCCCATCCACACTGCATACTTCTTTTTCCTCTGCAACCTCTTCAACTTTTTTCCTTTTTTTTTTCTTTTGATATTAGCCATTATAATTCCTTTTTTAGTTAACTTTTTGTTTTATGCCAATTGCGGTAAGATACTAGCTCATTGTGACATTGATTTGCATTTCCCTGATGATTAATGATGTTGAGCACTTTTTCATATACCCGTTGGTCATTTGTGTATCTTCTTTTGAGAAATTTTTATTTAGGTTCTTTGCCCACTTTTTAATGAAATTATTTGTCTTTCTGTTGTTGAGTTGAGTTCCTTGTATATTCTGGATATTAATACTTTGTCAGATGAATCGTTTGTGAATATTTTCTCCCATTCTACACGTTGTCTCTTCACTTTGCTGTTTTTTTGTTCTTTATTTTTCATTTTGCCGTGCAGAACATTTTTACTTTAACATAGTTTTATCTGTCTAATTTTTGTTATTGTTGTCTATGTGTTTGAAGCCTTAGCCATAGAATGTTTGCTTAGACTGATGTTCTGAAATGTTTTTGCTGTTTTCTTCCAGTCATTGTATAGTTTCAGTTCTTACATTTCACTCTTTAATTCATTTTCAGTTTTTGAAAAATATATGATGAGTAATAAAAGTCTAATTTTCCTCTGCATATGTATATTCAACTTTTCCAGCACCATTTATTAAAGAGGATGTTCTTTCCCAATGTCTGTTTTTGATACCATTGTCAAAAAGTCAGTTAATTTTGTCAAAAATCAGCTGTAAATATGTGGATATATTTCTGGATGCTCTATTCTGTTCAAATAGTTTACTTATATTGTTTTATACCAATATCTTGCTCTGGGTACTATAGCTTTGCAGTATATTTTGAAGTCAAGGAATGTGATACCCCCAGTTTTATTCTTCTTGCTCAGTATTGCTTTGGCTATTCTGGACCTTTTGTGATTCCATACAAATGCTAGTATTATTTCTTTTTCTATTTCTTTGAAGAATGTCATTGGTGTTTTGATAAGGATTGCATTAAATCTATAGAGTATATTAGGTAGTATTGTCATTTTAACAATATTAATTTTCTGATCCATGTGCATGAGATGTCTCTATTTGTGTCTTCTTCAATTTCTTTCATCAGTGTTTTGTAGTTTTTGGTGTTGAGGTCTTTCACTTATTTTAGTTAAATTCATTCCTAGGTATTTTTCTTTTCCCAGCTTTTGTAAATGGGACTACCTTCTTCATTTCATTTCTTTTTTTGTTTGTTTGTTTGTTTTTGTTGTTTTTTTGTTTAGTTTTTTGGTTTTTTTTTTTTTTTTTTTTGAGTTGAAGTCTCACTCTGTCACCCAGACTGGAGTGCAGTGGCCACTCCCGGCCACCGCAGCTTCGACCTGCTGGGCTCCGGTGATCCTTCCACCTCAGCCTTCCGAGTAGTCGGAATTACAGGCATGCACTACCACGTCTGGCTGATTTTTTTTTTTTGATTTATTTAGAGATGAGGTCTTGCTGCCCAGGTAGGTCTTGAACCCGTGGGCTCAGGCAATCCACTCACCTCAGCCTCCCAAAGGCGCAGGATTACAGGCTGAGCCACCGAACCCAGTTTTCTTGATTTCTTATTCAGTTAGAAAAGTGCTTTACTCTTGGTTGAAGCACTTGGAGTATTACACTTCTGGGCATAGTTGTTGTTCCTGCTTTGTTTTTCATTTGTTTATTAATTTTTCCCTTCTATAAGATCTTAAAATCATATCTTAATTTTTGCCATGTAAATTTTATTTTATTAGTTTGATCAGTGTGATCTAATTCTGATAATTTTGAATATAGATTCTGTCATCTTCCTTTTTAGTTATCTTTTTGTTTTATGCCATGTGACATTGTGTAGCTTACCATCTATAAAACCTAACAGTTAAGAACAATGACTTTTTGATCACGCAGATTGGCATAAATAGCTGTGTTACTTGGAAAAGTAACTTAAACTAAGTTCTAATGTTTTTCTTTTTAAAATAGGGTGTTATAAGGATGGAGATAAGAAATTTAAAGGGCTCATTACAATGCCTAACATATTGCAATACTTTTTAGTTGGTTAATATTAGTAGTGTTATTATCATCATAATTAAGTGTTGAACGGATTGGAGTCAGGCATCTTAAAGGTTATTTTCTAGTAATAATGCATAGCCTACTCAAATAGTAGCCTTAGGTTAATGACATAGCCCACATCCCTATTACAATATTCCTCTGATTGCTATGGGACAGGCAAAGACAAAACCTATTAGGGATAATATGATTCTCTATTATCATGTTTGCTCTGAATGGCTAACTGAAGCAGTTATTATCAAATCCTGACTCATATATGACTTAAAAAAGTATAACATAAAATATTGGCCTGATAACTGTACTACATTAGGGATAAAATACAGTCTATTGCTTGAGATAATGCTTTTTTTAAAAACTGTAATCCTACTTTTTATTAAAGTAACAGCTTTTTCAAAGGCAGGAAAGGTAAACAAAACTTGATCATGCTACCCCAGATCAAATGAGATAGCTATGATAGCAATAAAAAGTGTGAGTTCTGGAGTCCTATAGGTTGAAAGTTACAGTAGTGCCACATTTGGATATATGACTGGTAATAAGAAAATTCTGGGAACTCAACACTATGTCATTCCTCAGGTCTTGAGGTCCCTAGGCTGTATACCCTTTTCTTTCCACCTTTCAAAGTCTTTCTATGCTTGTTAGCTGTGTTGTTTCTAGTTGTTTTTTTTTTATCACTGAAAAATGGAAGACCACAGATGAATTGGACTATTCACCTCGCAAAACCTGAAGAGCTTCTATTTAAAATATAAATCAAATAAATCATTCCTTTGCTGTAAATCAGCCAAGAATTAGAACAAAATTCATAATCATCATAATAGCCTATAAAGCATAATGTGGCCTTCAAAGATCTTCACAATTTTGTTGATTTATTTGTCTTTATGGCTTGAATTGCTGTCATTATATTATATGTTTAGTATCTTTCCCCTTCACTACAATTCAACTTCATGAAGGTAAAGACTGCTTGTTATGTACATAGCTATTTATGCTCAGAGAAGCTTGAATATAATTGGCAATAATAACAATGTTTAATTGACTGAATAAATAAGTTTACTTTTTTTCTGAGAAGCTATCAGAAAAATGGTGATCTAGTTACTATTGGCTAAAATGCCTTATTGTATTTTGAGATATGATACTTAGTAATCAAAACTTTCTTCTACTCTGTCTTTAACTCTTGGTATATTGTGGAAGAAACAGTGCTCACTGACCAAATCTGAAATATTGTCAGTAAGATTTTTATCTTTCATTTCTCTTATGAAAAATAATATTAACATTTTCTTAATAAAACTTCCCCATATGTAGGGAGTTTAAAGGTAGTTTTATTTCCTTTTATGATCTTCCAATGGTATATGATCACATACATTACTTAATTTTTGCATAAATTCTTATACATAGTTGCACACCATTATAGCAGCAATCATTTTTTTCTCCTCTTGTTATATTTTCTATTTACAGTCAGTCTTGTTTGATAGTTCTGAAATATTCTGTATATTCAAGTGAAATATAAATAATAACCTAGAAGGAATAGACAAATAGGTAAATCTTAATTCTGTGTCAATATCATTCCAAAAGTAGCAGTTTCCAGCAGAAAGAAGAAATATAATCATCAGAAGTATTCATTTTATAATTACCTGCATACTACACATAGCTGGTCTTTCAGAGTTATTGTATTGTCACTATTTATTATAATATTTTAAAGTAGGTATTTCCTGTGTTGTTGATTCTTTTGAGATGGATATAATCAGGTGGCAATAATAAATGAACTTTAGTACAGAATAAAAATAGAAGCATTAGGCTAGCATTTATGGTTTAACTATATACTAGAACATTCCTGCAATCATAACCTCTATCTTATGTCACTTGATGACATAAAAAATGGACCTTGTCTTATATAGATTTAACTTACTGGTTCTATAAGACAGATGCTCTTGCATTCTGTAAAACCAGAAAGTTCACATTTAAGGTTTGTGTTAAGTGAAAAAAGTCTAAACTACAAAAAAAAATCTGTAGTTTTACTCAAAATAAAGAAGTTACAGAGGTGTAAAAGTTTTCTAATGATCACTTTTTAGTTGTTTTCATGTAGCTATTATCTCATTCCATAGCTGCCTATGCATTTTAATGTAGGAACAAAGTCTCTACTATTTTCTTTCCAAATTGCTCTACAGGAGTTCACTAATAGTTTATCCCATAATGACTTTAAACAGCCTAGAGAAGTTTGGTTTGGAAGTTTGGAATGAATAATATCTCTTTATTTGTTTAAGTGCTTGAGATATCATAAGAAATTGAAAGAAAACAATTTAGCCACAGATGCTTTAAACTTCAGATATAGGAAGAACAACTGGTGAACTTGATAGATTACCTTTAAGTCTGCAAGCTCCTGAAGGCATTCTTGAAGTAAAAATAAAAGATAATTTGAATGCTGTCTAACACCCCTTTCTAAAACAATAGGCTCAAGGCATTAAAAAAAAAATTGGCATAAATGCAGTGATGACTAGAATATCACATATTAAAGATTTTTGTAAAGCTAATCTTATATGTTTAACATATGAGAAACCATTAGAAAGGTGGTATGAATTACAACACAGACAAACATAGAGAAAACATTCATATGTTTCCTTCAAATAAAATCCAGGTTTAATCTGCATTAGTTATGTACTTTTTCGTTTTCAGAAACTTAGGCTGAAACACATACTTCCATAAGAACCACTAAACCAATGCCTTTATTTCTTGTAATATGACAAGATAGCAGAAAAAAGTCATATTTTAAAAATCTATAAATTTGAAACTCAACATAATGAGCCTGAACAGATAAAATAGGAAACATAAACATATCATAATATATTTAAAGTTATGTTTCACAACTTGCCTCAATTATGTATACAAACAATTCATTTTTTAAATTTTTTAAAATAACAGTTCAATAAGATAGCATTTCATATAGTTTCACTCAAAATATGATGAAACTATTATAAGGGTTTTTTAAAAATTTCTATTTAACTTTCAAAAGAATCAAAACATTGTTTACTAACTAATAATGAAATAACTTTGTTTCAGTTATATTTTTATATAAGTCCACTTTATAGAATTTGTATATACACAAATAACAAAAATACCGAAAGGTAATACACAAAATATTATCAGCTTACCTGTAAGGTACTCTCTGCTGTGTCCTTAGACCTCACCCTCAGAATTAAAAGATCTTTTCCCTGGTGCTGCCAGTGTTGTCAGTTGCCAGTATTTTTCAGAATTTGCTTTTGGCTTAGACAACTATCTCCTCCAAGATTATACTTACTTTCCAGGGAAGACTGCATCCAATAATGAATGAGGAGTTATAAAGAACTGATTTCCCCTTACCAGCTTAAAACACTTCTGATGAGCCATCCAAGTTTTACAGTTCCCCATGGCATCACTTGAAGCCTTTGTTGTGATTTCACCGCAGCCCAATTATTTCTCTTCCTAATCATATTTCCTCCTCTTTTCCTCTTGAGTACTAATCTGAGAACACTCCCTCATAAATTTATCTATATTAATTTTCTCAGAGTCTGCTCCCCAAGGAACCTAATTAACAACATATGCTATTATAACTGGTCTGAGGAAGCAAATACTAAGATGAAATCCTGGAGCTGAACTAGCTCCTGACTAGAACAAGTGCAGATAAACTTTATTAAAAAGTCATAGATGGCAAATATGAATTTGCAGGTTATATGATCACTATAATAAATTCTCAGCTCTGCCAGTGTACCATGAAAGCAGTCAGAGATGATATATAAATTAATAACAATGGCTAATTAATTTTACTTTATCAAAACACAACCAGTCCATGAGTCATACTTTGCTGGCCCCTGAGATAGATGAATGAATAACAAATTACAATTGTATGGGGGTGAGGGCAAAAAAACCCACAGAATTTATTTATTTAAAAAAATGTATATTTATTCATATATGTTTAAACTTCAGTTACCTTCAGAGTACTTTCTGTTTAAACTTCAGTTACCTTCAGAGTACTTCCTGTATGATGCAATTCATCTATAGGGATGTTTTTCCACTGCTCAGAACAGTGGAACAACTAAAACCAACCAGAAATGAACTGAAATAACATTATAAGATCTCTACAAAACAGTCAAAGGTCTGTAGTAACCAAATCACTATCCAGTCAAGAAAAGCCACATTCAAAATGGTAGGAAATTTTATTATTTTTTTAAATTTGTCCTTGTCTCATCATGCTGTATATTCTTGTCTTTGTCTCACTGTATTCTGGAACTGGAGAAGACAGCAACATAGTTCCAAATCTCTTCCCAAGAGCCACAGAAAGCTAGCAAACCTTATTTGTAACATTCTAACTTTTCCAGTTGCTATCTAAAGGACTGGTTTCTGTCTTGCTCTATTCAGATCTCAGGCAGGAAAAAGCAGTGGCTACAGATCTTATAACCTGGAGGAAGACTATAGACCTGCAGACACCAGGGGCAAAAGCTTATAGGTGGAGACATACAAGAGTTCATATAAGGTCCCCAGGAGAAGTTAAGTGAAATTCTTAGAAAGTTAAGGAAACTCAGAACAGAGAAAGCCATATAGGGCCCAGGAAAGATAAAAACTGAGGGTTAAAAAAAACAACAATTTTCAAGGATTAAGATCATCAATCTAGTCCCTAGGTTCATAGAATGCCCAGATAATCATTGAAGGGCTACTTCAGTACAAAGCCAGTCTGCAAAGAATGGAAGTTGTGTTATTTAAGTGCCCAATTTTCAACAAAAATTCAAAAAGCATACAAAGAAACAAGAAAACATGAAAGAGAATAAATTGACAGAAATAATCTTTGAGAAGCACAGGTAACTAACATATTATACAACGACTTTAAAACAGTTGTCTTAAGCCGGGCTCGGTGGCTCAGCCTATAATCCCGCGCCTTTGGGAGGCTGAGGTGAGTGGATTGCCTGAGCCTGCGGGTTAGAGACCCGCCTGGGCAGCGAGACCTCATCTCTACAATAAAACAAAAAATCAGCCGGGCGTAGTAGCGCATGCCTGTAATTCCGGCTACTCGGAAGGCTGAGGCGGAAGGATC